>NW_026696377.1:0-249807 GCF_030435755.1 Ochotona princeps | reverse complement strand
CAAAGGCTCTAGACGCAAATATTGGTGTGAGAGCTGATTCAATCCAGGAAACACTGCATGTTTGTGAAGGGCATATTGAAGAAGGATCAGCCGAGTGGTTCTTGTGGGAGAACAACTCCATTTGGCTCACTAACTTCACACACCATCAGGCTTCCAAGCAGCTCTCAAGGAAACTCAGTTTTCACACTCTATGCTTAGTGCACTTTGAGTGCCTAGGACTGAAATGAAGCTTGGTGAGCATCCCACACAAACGAATGCTCCACATGCGCGTTTCACATGCCACCAACTCCACATTCACAGGCAACTTCAGCGCCACAGCCGTTTTCAGATAGCCCTCAATGCAAAGGCTCTAGACACAAATATTGGTGTGAGAGCTAATTCAATCAAGGAAACACTGCATGTTGGTGAAGGGCATATTGAAGAAGGATCAGCCGAGTGGTTCTTGTGGGAGAACAACTCCATTTGGCTCACTAAATTCACATACCATCAGGCTTCCAAGCAGCTCTCAAGGAAACTCAGTTTTCACACTCTATGCTCAGTGCCCTTTGAGTGCATTATCTAGGAATGAACCTGGTAGAGCATCCCACACAAACGAATGCTCCACATGCGGGTTTCACATGCCACCAACTCCACATTCACAGGCAACTTCAGCGCCACAGCCATTTTCAGATAGCCCTCAATGCAAAGGCTCTAGACGCAAATATTGGTGTGAGAGCTAATTCAATCAAGGAAACACTGCATGTTGGTGAAGGGCATATTGAAGAAGGATCAGCCGAGTGGTTCTTGTGGGAGAACAACTCCATTTGGCTCACTAACTTCACACACCATCAGGCTTCCAAGCAGCTCTCAAGGAAACTCAGTTTTTACACTCTATGCTTAGTGCCTTTTGAGTGCATTATCTAGGAATGAACGTAGTAGAGTATCCCACAAAAACGAATGCTCCACATGCGGGTTTCACATGCCACCAACTCCACATTCACAGGCAACTTCAGCGCCACAGCCATTTTCAGATAGCCCTCAATGCAAAGGCTCTAGACGCAAATATTGGTGTGAGAGCTAATTCAATCAAGGAAACACTGCATGTTGGTGAAGGGCATATTGAAGAAGGATCAGCCGAGTGGTTCTTGTGGGAGAACAACTCCATTTGGCTCACTAACTTCACACACCATCAGGCTTCCAAGCAGCTCTCAAGGAAACTCAGTTTTCACACTCTATGCTTAGTGCCCTTTCAGTGCATTATCTAGGAATGAACCTGGTAGAGCATCCCACACAAACGAATGCTCCACATGCGGGTTTCACATGCCACCAACTCCACATTCACAGGCAATTTCAGCGCCACAGCCGTTTTCAGATAGCCCTCAATGCAAAGGCTCTAGACGCAAATATTGGTGTGAGAGCTAATTCAATCAAGGAAACACTGCATGTTGGTGAAGGGCATATTGAAGAAGGATCAGCCGAGTGGTTCTTGTGGGAGAACAACTCCATTTGGCTCACTAACTTCACACACCATCAGGCTTCCAAGCAGCTCTCAAGGAAACTCAGTTTTCACACTCTGTGCTTAGTGCCCTTTGAGTGCATTATCTAGGAATGAACCTGGTAGAGCAACCCACACAAAAAAATGCTCCACATGCGGGTTTCACATGCCACCAACTCCACATTCTCAGGCAACTTCAGCGCCACAGCCGTTTTCAGATAGCCCTCAATGCAAAGGCTCGAGACGCAAATATTGGTGTGAGAGCTAATTCAATCAAGGAAACACTGCATGTTGGTGAAGGGCATATTGAAGAAGGATCAGCGGAGTGGTTCTTGTGGGAGAACAACTCCATTTGGCTCACTAACTTCACACACCATCAGGCTTCCAAGCAGCTCTCAAGGAAAATCAGTTTTCACACTCTATGCTTAGTGCCCTTTGAGTCCTAGGACTGAAATGAAGCTTGGTGAGCATCCCACACAAACGAATGCTCCACATGCGGGTTTCACATGCCACCAACTCCACATTCTCAGGCAACTTCAGCGCCACAGCCGTTTTCAGATACCCCTCAATGCAAAGGATCCAAATGCAAATATTGGTGTGAGAGCTAATTCAATCAAGGAAACACTGCATGTTGGTGAAGGGCATATTGAAGAAGGATCAGCCGAGTGGTTCTTGTGGGAGAACAACTCCATTTGGCTCACTAACTTCACACACCATCAGGCTTCCAAGCAGCTCTCAAGGAAACTCAGTTTTTACACTCTATGCTTAGTGCCTTTTGAGTGCATTATCTAGGAATGAACGTAGTAGAGTATCCCACAAAAACGAATGCTCCACATGCGGGTTTCACATGCCACCAACTCCACATTCACAGGCAACTTCAGCGCCACAGCCATTTTCAGATAGCCCTCAATGCAAAGGCTCTAGACGCAAATATTGGTGTGAGAGCTAATTCAATCAAGGAAACACTGCATGTTGGTGAAGGGCATATTGAAGAAGGATCAGCCGAGTGGTTCTTGTGGGAGAACAACTCCATTTGGCTCACTAACTTCACACACCATCAGGCTTCCAAGCAGCTCTCAAGGAAACTCAGTTTTCACACTCTATGCTTAGTGCCCTTTCAGTGCATTATCTAGGAATGAACCTGGTAGAGCATCCCACACAAACGAATGCTCCACATGCGGGTTTCACATGCCACCAACTCCACATTCACAGGCAATTTCAGCGCCACAGCCGTTTTCAGATAGCCCTCAATGCAAAGGCTCTAGACGCAAATATTGGTGTGAGAGCTAATTCAATCAAGGAAACACTGCATGTTGGTGAAGGGCATATTGAAGAAGGATCAGCCGAGTGGTTCTTGTGGGAGAACAACTCCATTTGGCTCACTAACTTCACACACCATCAGGCTTCCAAGCAGCTCTCAAGGAAACTCAGTTTTCACACTCTGTGCTTAGTGCCCTTTGAGTGCATTATCTAGGAATGAACCTGGTAGAGCAACCCACACAAAAAAATGCTCCACATGCGGGTTTCACATGCCACCAACTCCACATTCTCAGGCAACTTCAGCGCCACAGCCGTTTTCAGATAGCCCTCAATGCAAAGGCTCGAGACGCAAATATTGGTGTGAGAGCTAATTCAATCAAGGAAACACTGCATGTTGGTGAAGGGCATATTGAAGAAGGATCAGCCGAGTGGTTCTTGTGGGAGAACAACTCCATTTGGCTCACTAACTTCACACACCATCAGGCTTCCAAGCAGCTCTCAAGGAAAATCAGTTTTCACACTCTATGCTTAGTGCCCTTTGAGTCCTAGGACTGAAATGAAGCTTGGTGAGCATCCCACACAAACGAATGCTCCACATGCGGGTTTCACATGCCACCAACTCCACATTCTCAGGCAACTTCAGCGCCACAGCCGTTTTCAGATACCCCTCAATGCAAAGGATCCAAATGCAAATATTGGTGTGAGAGCTAATTCAATCAAGGAAACACTGCATGTTGGTGAAGGGCATATTGAAGAAGGATCAGCCGAGTGGTTCTTGTGGGAGAACAACTCCATTTGGCTCACTAACTTCACACACCATCAGGCTTCCAAGCAGCTCTCAAGGAAACTCAGTTTCACACTCTATGCTTAGTGCCCTTTGAGTCCTAGGACTGAAATGAAGCTTGGTGAGCATCCCACACAAACGAATGCTCCACATGCGGGTTTCACATGCCACCAACTCCACATTCACAGGCAACTTCAGCGCCACAGCCGTTTTCAGATAGCCCTCAATGCAAAGGCTCTAGACGCAAATATTGGTGTGAGAGCTAATTCAATCAAAAAAACACTGCATGTTGGTGAAGGGTATATTGAAGAAGGATCAGCCGAGTGGTTCTTGTGGGAGAACAACTCCATTTGGCTCACTAACTTCACACACCATCAGGCTTCCAAGCAGCTCTCAAGGAAACTCAGTTTTCACACTCTATGCTTAGTGCCCTTTGAGTGCATTATCTAGAAATGAACCTGGTAGAACATCCCACACAAACGAATGCTCCACATGCGCGTTTCACATGCCACCAACTCCACATTCTCAGGCAACTTCAGCGCCACAGCCGTTTTCAGATAGCCCTCAATGCAAAGGCTCTAGACGCAAATATTGGTGTGAGAGCTAATTCAATGAGGGAAACACTGCATGTTGGTGAAGGGCATATTGAAGAAGGATCAGCCGAGTGCTTCTTCTGGGAGAACAACTCCATTTGGCTCACTAACTTCACACACCATCAGGCTTCCAAGCAGCTCTCAAGGAAACTCAGTTTTCACACTCTATGCTTAGTGCCCTTTGAGTCCAAGACTGAAATGAAGCTTGGTGAGCATCCCACACAAACGAATGCTCCACATGCGGGTTTCACATGCCACCAACTCCATATTCTCAGGCAACTTCAGCGCCACAGCCGTTTTCAGATAGCCCTCAATGCAAAGGCTCTAGACACAAATATTTGTGTGAGAGCTAATTCAATCCAGGAAACACTGCATGTTGGTGAAGGGTATATTGAAGAAGGATCAGCCGAGTGGTTCTTGTGGGAGAACAACTCCATTTGGCTCACTAACTTCACACACCATCAGGCTTCCAAGCAGCTCTCACGGAAACTCAGTTTTCACACTCTATGCTTAGTGCACTTTGAGTGCATTATCTAGGAACGAACCTGGTAGAGCAACCCACACAAACAAATGCTCCACATGCGGGTTTCACATGCCACCAACTCCACATTCTCAGGCAACTTCAGCGCCACAGCCGTTTTCAGATAGCCCTCAATGCAAAGGCTCTAGACGCAAATATTGGTGTGAGAGCTAATTCAATCAAGGAAACACTGCATGTTGGTGAAGGGCATATTGAAGAAGGATCAGCCAAGTGGTTCTTGTGGGAGAACAACTCCATTTGGCTCACTAACTTCACACACCATCAGGCTTCCAAGCAGCTCTCAAGGAAACTCAGTTTTCACACTCTATGCTTAGTGCGCTTTGAGTGCCTAGGACTGAAATGAAGCTTGGTGAGCATTCCACACAAACGAATGCTCCACATGCGGGTTTCACATGCCACCAACTCCATATTCTCAGGCAATTTCAGCGCCACAGCCGTTTTCAGATAGCCCTCAATGCAAAGCCTCTAGACACAAATATTGATGTGAGAGATAATTCAATCAAGGAAACACTGCATGTTGGTGAAGGGCATATTGAAGAAGGATCAGCCGAGTGGTTCTTGTGGGAGAACAACTCCATTTGGCTCACTAACTTCACACACCATCAGGCTTCCAAGCAGCTCTCAAGGAAACTCAGTTTTCACACTCTATGCTTAGTGCCCTTTGAGTGCCTAGGACTGAAATGAAGCTTGGTGAGCATCCCACACAAACGAATGCTCCACATGCGGGTTTCATATGCCACCAACTCCATATTCTCAGGCAACTTCAGCGCCACAGCCGTTTTCAGATAGCCCTCAATGCAAAGGCTCTAGACGCAAATATTGGTGTGAGAGCTAATTCAATCAAGGAAACACTGCATGTTGGTGAAGGGCATATTGAAGAAGGATCAGCCGAGTGGTTCTTGTGGGAGAACAACTCCATTTGGCTCACTAACTTCACACACCATCAGGCTTCCAAGCAGCTCTCAAGGAAACTCAGTTTTCACACTCTATGCTTAGTGCCCTTTGAGTGCATTATCTAGGAATGAACCTGGTAGAACATCCCACACAAACGAATGCTCCACATGCGCGTTTCACATGCCACCAACTCCACATTCTCAGGCAACTTCAGCGCCACAGCCGTTTTCAGATAGCCCTCAATGCAAAGGCTCTAGACGCAAATATTGGTGTGAGAGCTAATTCAATGAGGGAAACACTGCATGTTGGTGAAGGGCATATTGAAGAAGGATCAGCCGAGTGGTTCTTGTGGGAGAACAACTCCATTTGGCTCACTAACTTCACACACCATCAGGCTTCCAAGCAGCTCTCAAGGAAACTCAGTTTTCACACTCTATGCTTAGTGCCCTTTGAGTCCTAGGACTGAAATGAAGCTTGGTGAGCATCCCACACAAACGAATGCTCCACATGCGGGTTTCACATGACACCAACTCCACATTCTCAGGCAACTTCAGCGCCACAGCCATTTTCAGATAGCCTCAATGCAAAGGCTCTAGACGCAAATATTGGTGTGAGAGCTAATTCAATCAAGGAAACACTGCATGTTGGTGAAGGGCATATTGAAGAAGGATCAGCCGAGTGGTTCTTGTGGGAGAACAACTCCATTTGGCTCACTAACTTCACACACCATCAGGCTTAAAAGCAGCTCTCAAGGAAACTCAGTTTTCACACACTATGCTTAGTGCCTTTGAGTGCCTAGGACTGAAATGAAGCTTGGTGAGCATCCCACACAAACGAATGCTCCACATGCGGGTTTCACATGCCACCAACTCCACATTCTCACGCAACTTCAGCGCCACAGCCATTTTCAGATAGCCCTCAATGCAAAGGCTCTAGACGCAAATATTGGTGTGAGAGCTAATTCAATCAAGGAAACACTGCATGTTGGTGAAGGGCATATTGAAGAAGGATCAGCCGAGTGGTTCTTGTGGGAGAACAACTCCATTTGGCTCACTAACTTCACACACCATCAGGCTTCCAAGCAGCTCTCAAGGAAACTCATTTTTACACTCTATGCTTAGTGCCCTTTGAGTGCATTATCTAGGAATGAACCTGGTAGAGCATCCCACACAAACGAATGCTCCACATGCGCGTTTCACATGCCACCAACTCCACATTCTCAGGCAACTTCAGCGCCACAGCCGTTTTCAGATAGCCCTCAATGCAAAGGCTCTAGACGCAAATATTGGTGTGAGAGCTAATTCAATGAGGGAAACACTGCATGTTGGTGAAGGGCATATTGAAGGAGGATCAGCCGAGTGCTTCTTGTGGGAGAACAACTCCATTTGGCTCACTAACTTCACACACCATCAGGCTTCCAAGCAGCTCTCAAGGAAACTCAGTTTCACACTCTATGCTTAGTGCCCTTTGAGTCCTAGGACTGAAATGAAGCTTAGTGAGCATCCCACACAAACAAATGCTCCACATGCGGGTTTCACATGCCACCAACTCCACATTCTCACGCAACTTCAGCGCCACAGTCGTTTTCAGATAGCCCTCAATGCAAAGGCTCTAGACGCAAATATTGGTGTGAGAGCTAATTCAATCAAAAAAACACTGCATGTTGGTGAAGGGCATATTGAAGAAGGATCAGCCGAGTGGTTCTTGTGGGAGAACAACTCCATTTGGCTCACTAACTTCACACACCATGAGGCTTCCAAGCAGCTCTCAAGGAAACTCAGTTTTCACACTCTATGCTTAGTGCCCTTTGAGTGCATTATCTAGGAATGAACCTGGTAGAGCATCCCACACAAACGAATGCTCCACATGCGGGTTTCACATGCCACCAACTCCACATTCTCAGGCAACTTCAGCACCACAGCCATTTTCAGATAGCCTCAATGCAAAGGCTCTAGACGCAAATATTGGTGTGAGAGCTAATTCAATCAAGGAAACACTGCATGTTGGTGAAGGGCATATTGAAGAAGGATCAGCCGAGTGGTTCTTGTGGGAGAACAACTCCATTTGGCTCACTAACTTCACACACCATCAGGCTTCCAAGCAGCTCTCACGGAAACTCAGTTTTTACACTCTATGCTTAGTGCCCTTTGAGTGCATTATCTAGGAATGAACCTGGTAGAGCATCCCACACAAACGAATGCTACACATGCGCGTTTCACATGCCACCAACTCCACATTCTCAGGCAACTTCAGCGCCACAGCCGTTTTCAGATAGCCCTCAATGCAAAGGCTCTAGACGCAAATATTGGTGTGAGAGCTAATTCAATGAGGGAAACACTGCATGTTGGTGAAGGGCATATTGAAGAAGGATCAGCCGAGTGCTTCTTGTGGGAGAACAACTCCATTTGGCTCACTAACTTCACACACCATCAGGCTTCCAAGCAGCTCTCAAGGAAACTCAGTTTTCACACTCTATGCTTAGTGCCCTTTGAGTCCTAGGACTGAAATGAAGCTTTGAGAGCATCCCACACAAACGAATGCTCCACATGCGGGTTTCACATGCCACCAACTCCACATTCTCAGGCAACTTCAGCGCCACAGCCGTTTTCAGATAGCCCTCAATGCAAAGGCTCTAGACGCAAATATTGGTGTGAGAGCTAATTCAATCAAGGAAACACTGCATGTTGGTGAAGGGCATATTGAAGAAGGATCAGCCGAGTGGTTCTTGTAGGAGAACAACTCCATTTGGCTCACTAACTTCACACACCATCAGGCTTCCAAGCAGCTCTCAAGGAAACTCAGTTTTCACACTCTATGCTTAGTGCCCTTTGAGTGCATTATCTAGGAATGAACCTGGTAGAACATCCACACAAACGAATGCTCCACATGCGCGTTTCACATGCCACCAACTCCACATTCTCAGGCAACTTCAGCGCCACAGCCGTTTTCAGATAGCCCTCAATGCAAAGGCTCTAGACGCAAATATTGGTGTGAGAGCTAATTCAATGAGGGAAACACTGCATGTTGGTGAAGGGCATATTGAAGAAGGATCAGCCGAGTGGTTCTTGTGGGAGAACAACTCCATTTGGCTCACTAACTTCACACACCATCAGGCTTCCAAGCAGCTCTCAAGGAAACTCAGTTTTCACACTCTATGCTTAGTGCCCTTTGAGTCCTAGGACTGAAATGAAGCTTGGTGAGCATCCCACACAAACGAATGCTCCACATGCGGGTTTCACATGACACCAACTCCACATTCACAGGCAACTTCAGCGCCACAGCCGTTTTCAGATAGCCCTCAATGCAAAGCCTCTAGACGCAAATATTGGTGTGAGAGCTAATTCAATCAAGGAAACACTGCATGTTGGTGAAGGGCATATTGAAGAAGGATCAGCCGAGTGGTTCTTGTGGGAGAACAACTCCATTTGGCTCACTAACTTCACACACCATCAGGCTTCCAAGCAGCTCTCAAGGAAACTCAGTTTTCACACTCTATGCTTAGTGCCCTTTGAGTCCTAGGACTGAAATGAAGCTTGGTGAGCATCCCACACAAACGAATGCTCCACATGCGGGTTTCACATGCCACCAACTCCACATTCACAGGCAACTTCGGCGCCACAGCCGTTTTCAGATAGCCCTCAATGCAAAGGCTCTAGACGCAAATATTGGTGTGAGAGCTAATTCATTGAGGGAAACACTGCATGTTGGTGAAGGGCATATTGAAGAAGGAACAGCCGAGTGGTTCTTGTGGGAGAACAACTCCATTTGGCTCACTAACTTCACACACCATCAGGCTTCCAAGCAGCTCTCAAGGAAACTCAGTTTTCACACTCTATGCTTAGTGCGCTTTGAGTGCCTAGGACTGAAATGAATCTTGGTGAGCATCCCACACAAACGAATGCTCCACATGCGGGTTTCACATGCCACCAACTCCATATTCTCACGCAACTTCAGCGCCACAGCCGTTTTCAGATAGCCCTCAATGCAAAGGCTCTAGACACAAATATTGGTGTGAGAGCTAATTCAATCAAGGAAACACTGCATGTTGGTGAAGGGCATATTGAAGAAGGAACAGCCGAGTGGTTCTTGTGGGAGAACAACTCCATTTGGCTCACTAACTTCACACACCATCAGGCTTCCAAGCAGCTCTCAAGGAAACTCAGTTTTTACACTCTATGCTTAGTGCCCTTTCAGTGCATTATCTAGGAATGAACCTGGTAGAGCATCCCACACAAACGAATGCTCCACATGCGGGTTTCACATGCCACCAACTCCACATTCTCAGGCAACTTCAGCGCCACAGCCGTTTTCAGATAGCCCTCAATGCAAAGGCTCTAGACGCAAATATTGGTGTGAGAGCTAATTCAATGAGGGAAACACTGCATGTTGGTGAAGGGCATATTGAAGAAGGATCAGCCGAGTGGTTCTTGTGGGAGAACAACTCCATTTGGCTCACTAACTTCACACACCATCAGGCTTCCAAGCAGCTCTCAAGGAAACTCAGTTTTCACACTCTATGCTTAGTTCCCTTTGAGTGCATTATCTAGGAATGAACCTGGTAGAGCATCCCACACAAACGAATGCTCCACATGCGGGTTTCACATGCCACCAACTCCACATTCTCAGGCAACTTCAGCGCCACAGCCATTTTCAGATAGCCTCAATGCAAAGGCTCTAGACGCAAATATTGGTGTGAGAGCTAATTCAATCAAGGAAACACTGCATGTTGGTGAAGGGCATATTGAAGAAGGATCAGCCGAGTGGTTCTTGTGGGAGAACAACTCCATTTGGCTCACTAACTTCACACACCATCAGGCTTAAAAGCAGCTCTCAAGGAAACTCAGTTTTCACACACTATGCTTAGTGCCTTTGAGTGCCTAGGACTGAAATGAAGCTTGGTGAGCATCCCACACAAACGAATGCTCCACATGCGGGTTTCACATGCCACCAACTCCACATTCTCAGGCAACTTCAGCGCCACAGCCGTTTTCAGATAGCCCTCAATGCAAAGGCTCTAGACGCAAATATTGGTGTGAGAGCTAATTCAATGAGGGAAACACTGCATGTTGGTGAAGGGCATATTGAAGAAGGAACAGCCGAGTGGTTCTTGTGGGAGAACAACTCCATTTGGCTCACTAACTTCACACACCATCAGGCTTCCAAGCAGCTCTCAAGGAAACTCAGTTTTCACACACTATGCTTAGTGCCCTTTGAGTGCCTAGGACTGAAATGAAGCTTGGTGAGCATCCCACACAAACGAATGCTCCACATGCGGGTTTCACATGACACCAACTCCACATTCTCAGGCAACTTCAGCGCCACAGCCGTTTTCAGATAGCCCTCAATGCAAAGGCTCTAGACGCAAATATTGGTGTGAGAGCTAATTCAATCAAGGAAACACTGCATGTTGGTGAAGGGCATATTGAAGAAGGATCAGCCGAGTGGTTCTTGTGGGAGAACAACTCCATTTGGCTCACTAACTTCACACACCATCAGGCTTCCAAGCAGCTCTCAAGGAAACTCAGTTTTTACACTCTATGCTTAGTGCCCTTTGAGTGCATTATCTAGGAATGAACCTGGTAGAGCATCCCACACAAACGAATGCTCCACATGCGCGTTTCACATGCCACCAACTCCACATTCTCAGGCAACTTCAGCGCCACAGCCGTTTTCAGATAGCCCTCAATGCAAAGGCTCTAGACGCAAATATTGGTGTGAGAGCTAATTCAATGAGGGAAACACTGCATGTTGGTGAAGGGCATATTGAAGAAGGAACAGCCGAGTGGTTCTTGTGGGTGAACAACTCCATTTGGCTCACTAACTTCACACACCATCAGGCTTCCAAGCAGCTCTCAAGGAAACTCAGTTTTCACACTCTATGCTTAGTGCGCTTTGAGTGCCTAGGACTGAAATGAAGCTTGGTGAGCATCCCACACAAACGAATGCTCCACATGCGGGTTTCACATGCCACCAACTCCACATTCTCAGGCAACTTCAGCGCCACAGCCGTTTTCAGATAGCCCTCAATGCAAAGGCTCTAGACACAAATATTGGTGTGAGAGCTAATTCAATCAAGGAAACACTGCATGTTGGTGAAGGGCATATTGAAGAAGGAACAGCCGAGTGGTTCTTGTGGGAGAACAACTCCATTTGGCTCACTAACTTCACACACCATCAGGCTTAAAAGCAGCTCTCAAGAAACTCAGTTTTTACACTCTATGCTTAGTGCCCTTTGAGTGCATTATCTAGGAATGAACCTGGTAGAGCATCCCACACAAACGAATGCTCCACATGCGCGTTTCACATGCCACCAACTCCACATTCTCAGGCAACTTCAGCGCCACAGCCGTTTTCAGATAGCCCTCAATGCAAAGGCTCTAGACGCAAATATTGGTGTGAGAGCTAATTCAATGAGGGAAACACTGCATGTTGGTGAAGGGCATATTGAAGAAGGATCAGCCGAGTGCTTCTTGTGGGAGAACAACTCCATTTGGCTCACTAACTTCACACACCATCAGGCTTCCAAGCAGCTCTCAAGGAAACTCAGTTTTCACACACTATGCTTAGTGCCCTTTGAGTCCTAGGACTGAAATGAAGCTTGGTGAGCATCCCACACAAACGAATGCTCCACATGCGGGTTTCACATGACACCAACTCCACATTCACAGGCAACTTCAGCGCCACAGCCGTTTTCAGATAGCCCTCAATGCAAAGGCTCTAGACGCAAATATTGGTGTGAGAGCTAATTCAATCAAGGAAACACTGCATGTTGGTGAAGGGCATATTGAAGAAGGAACAGCCGAGTGGTTCTTGTGGGAGAACAACTCCATTTGGCTCACTAACTTCACACACCATCAGGCTTCCAAGCAGCTCTCAAGGAAACTCAGTTTTCACACTCTATGCTTAGTGCGCTTTGAGTGCCTAGGACTGAAATGAAGCTTGGTGAGCATCCCACACAAACGAATGCTCCACATGCGGGTTTCACATGCCACCAACTCCACATTCTCAGGCAACTTCAGCGCCACAGCCGTTTTCAGATAGCCCTCAAAGCAAAGGCTATAGACACAAATATTGGTGTGAGAGCTAATTCAATCAAGGAAACACTGCATGTTGGTGAAGGGCATATTGAAGAAGGAACAGCCGAGTGGTTCTTGTGGGAGAACAACTCCATTTGGCTCACTAACTTCACACACCATCAGGCTTCCAAGCAGCTCTCAAGGAAACTCAGTTTTTACACTCTATGCTTAGTGCCCTTTGAGTGCATTATCTAGGAATGAACCTGGTAGAGCATCCCACACAAACGAATGCTCCACATGCGGGTTTCACATGCCACCAACTCCACATTCACAGGCAACTTCAGCGCCACAGCCGTTTTCAGATAGCCCTCAATGCAAAGGCTCTAGACACAAATATTGGTGTGAGAGCTAATTCAATCAAGGAAACACTGCATGTTGGTGAAGGGCATATTGAAGAAGGAACAGCCGAGTGGTTCTTGTGGGAGAACAACTCCATTTGGCTCACTAACTTCACACACCATCAGGCTTCCAAGCAGCTCTCAAGGAAACTCAGTTTTTACACTCTATGCTTAGTGCCCTTTGAGTGCATTATCTAGGAATGAACCTGGTAGAGCATCCCACACAAACGAATGCTCCACATGCGGGTTTCACATGCCACCAACTCCACATTCTCAGGCAACTTCAGCGCCACAGCCGTTTTCAGATAGCCCTCAATGCAAAGGCTCTAGACGCAAATATTGGTGTGAGAGCTAATTCAATGAGGGAAACACTGCATGTTGGTGAAGGGCATATTGAAGGAGGATCCGCCGAGTGGTTCTTGTGGGAGAACAACTCCATTTGGCTCACTAACTTCACACACCATCAGGCTTCCAAGCAGCTCTCAAGGAAACTCAGTTTTCACACTCTATGCTTAGTGCCATTTGAGTGCCTAGGACTGAAATGAAGCTTGGTGAGCATCCCACACAAACGAATGATCCACATGCGGGTTTCACATGCCACCAACTCCATATTCTCAGGCAACTTCAGCGCCACAGCCATTTTCAGATAGCCCTCAATGCAAAGGCTCTAGACACAAATATTGGTGTGAGAGCTAATTCAATCAAGGAAACACTGCATGTTGGTGAAGGGCATATTGAAGAAGGAACAGCCGAGTGGTTCTTGTGGGAGAACAACTCCATTTGGCTCACTAACTTCACACACCATCAGGCTTCCAAGCAGCTCTCAAGGAAACTCAGTTTTTACACTCTATGCTTAGTGCCCTTTGAGTGCATTATCTAGGAATGAACCTGGTAGAGCATCCCACACAAACGAATGCTCCACATGCGGGTTTCACATGCCACCAACTCCACATTCTCAGGCAACTTCAGCGCCACAGCCGTTTTCAGATAGCTCTCAAGTCAAAGGCTCTAGACGCAAATATTGGTGTGAGAGCTAATTCAATGAGGGAAACACTGCATGTTGGTGAAGGGCATATTGAAGAAGGATCAGCCGAGTGCTTCTTGTGGGAGAACAACTCCATTTGGCTCACTAACTTCACACACCATCAGGCTTCCAAGCAGCTCTCAAGGAAACTCAGTTTTCACACACTATGCTTAGTGCCCTTTGAGTCCTAGGACTGAAATGAAGCTTGGTGAGCATCCCATACAAACGAATGCTCCACATGCGGGTTTCACATGCCACCAACTCCACATTCACAGGCAACTTCAGCGCCACAGCCGTTTTCAGATAGCCCTTAATGCAAAGGCTCTAGACGCAAATATTGGTGTGAGAGCTAATTCAATCAAGGAAACACTGCATGTTGGTGAAGGGCATATTGAAGAAGGAACAGCCGAGTGGTTCTTGTGGGAGAACAACTCCATTTGGCTCACTAACTTCACACACCATCAGGCTTCCAAGCAGCTCTCAAGGAAACTCAGTTTTCACACTATGCTTAGTGCGCTTTGAGTGCCTAGGACTGAAATGAAGCTTGGTGAGCATCCCACACAAACGAATGCTCCACATGCGGGTTTCACATGCCACCAACTCCACATTCTCAGGCAACTTCAGCGCCACAGCCGTTTTCAGATAGCCCTCAATGCAAAGGCTTTAGAAGCAAATATTGGTGTGAGAGCTAATTCAATCAAGGAAACACTGCATGTGGGTGAAGGGCATATTGAAGAAGGAACAGCCGAGTGGTTCTTGTGGGAGAACAACTCCATTTGGCTCACTAACTTCACACACCATCAGGCTTCCAAGCAGCTCTCAAGGAAACTCAGTTTTTACACTCTATGCTTAGTGCGCTTTGAGTGCCTAGGACTGAAATGAAGCTTGGAGAGCATCCCACACAAACGAATGCTCCACATGCGGGTTTCACATGCCACCAACTCCACATTCACAGGCAACTTCAGCGCCACAGCCATTTTCAGATACCCTCAATGCAAAGGCTCCAAATGCAAATATTGGTGTGAGAGCTAATTCAATCAAGGAAACACTGCATGTTGCTGAAGGGCATATTGAAGAAGGATCAGCTGAGTGCTTCTTGTGGGAGAACAACTCCATTTGGCTCACTAACTTCACACACCATCAGGCTTCCAAGCAGCTCTCAAGGAAACTCAGTTTTTACACTCTATGCTTAGTGCCCTTTGAGTGCATTATCTAGGAATGAACCTGGTAGAGCATCCCACACAAACGAATGCTCCACATGCGCGTTTCACATGCCACCAACTCCACATTCTCAGGCAACTTCAGCGCCACAGCCGTTTTCAGATAGCCCTCAATGCAAAGGCTCTAGACGCAAATATTGGTGTGAGAGCTAATTCAATCAAGGAAACACTGCATGTTGGTGAAGGGCATATTGAAGAAGGATTAGCCGAGTGGTTCTTGTGGGAGAACAACTCCATTTGGCTCACTAACTTCACACACCATCAGGCTTTCAAGCAGCTCTCAAGGAAACTCAGTTTTCACACTCTATGCTTAGTGCCCTTTGAGTCCTAGGACTGAAATGAAGCTTGGTGAGCATCCCATACAAACGAATGCTCCACATGCGGGTTTCACAGGACACCAACTCCACATTCACAGGCAACTTCAGCGCCACAGCCGTTTTCAGATAGCCCTCAATGCAAAGGCTCTAGACGCAAATATTGGTGTGAGAGCTAATTCAATCAAGGAAACACTGCATGTTGGTGAAGGGCATATTGAAGAAGGATCAGCCGAGTGGTTCTTGTGGGAGAACAACTCCATTTGGCTCACTAACTTCACACACCATCAGGCTTCCAAGCAGCTCTCAAGGAAACTCAGTTTTTACACTCTATGCTTAGTGCCCTTTGAGTGCATTATCTAGGAATGAACCTGGTAGAGCATCCCACACAAACGAATGCTCCACATGCGCGTTTCACATGCCACCAACTCCACATTCTCAGGCAACTTCAGCGCCACAGCCGTTTTCAGATAGCCCTCAAGTCAAAGGCTCTAGACGCAAATATTGGTGTGAGAGCTAATTCAATGAGGGAAACACTGCATGTTGGTGAAGGGCATATTGAAGAAGGATCAGCCGAGTGCTTCTTGTGGGAGAACAACTCCATTTGGCTCACTAACTTCACACACCATCAGGCTTCCAAGCAGCTCTCAAGGAAACTCAGTTTTCACACACTATGCTTAGTGCCCTTTGAGTCCTAGGACTGAAATGAAGCTTGGTGAGCATCCCACACAAACGAATGCTCCACATGCGGGTTTCACATGACACCAACTCCACATTCACAGGCAACTTCAGCGCCACATCCGTTTTCAGATAGCCCTCAATGCAAAGGCTCTAGACGCAAATATTGGTGTGAGAGCTAATTCAATCAAGGAAACACTGCATGTTGGTGAAGGGCATATTGAAGAAGGAACAGCCGAGTGGTTCTTGTGGGAGAACAATTCCATTTGGCTCACTAACTTCACACACCATCAGGCTTCCAAGCAGCTCTCAAGGAAACTCAGTTTTCACACTCTATGCTTAGTGCGCTTTGAGTGCCTAGGACTGAAATGAAGCTTGGTGAGCATCCCACACAAACGAATGCTCCACATGCGGGTTTCACATGCCACCAACTCCACATTCTCAGGCAACTTCAGCGCCACAGCCGTTTTCAGATAGCCCTCAATGCAAAGGCTCTAGACACAAATATTGGTGTGAGAGCTAATTCAATCAAGGAAACACTGCATGTTGGTGAAGGGCATATTGAAGAAGGAACAGCCGAGTGGTTCTTGTGGGAGAACAACTCCATTTGGCTCACTAACTTCACACACCATCAGGCTTCCAAGCAGCTCTCAAGGAAACTCAGTTTTTACACTCTATGCTTAGTGCCCTTTGAGTGCATTATCTAGGAATGAACCTGGTAGAGCATCCCACACAAACGAATGCTCCACATGCGGGTTTCACATGCCACCAACTCCACATTCACAGGCAACTTCAGCGCCACAGCCGTTTTCAGATAGCCCTCAATGCAAAGGCTCTAGACACAAATATTGGTGTGAGAGCTAATTCAATCAAGGAAACACTGCATGTTGGTGAAGGGCATATTGAAGAAGGAACAGCCGAGTGGTTCTTGTGGGAGAACAACTCCATTTGGCTCACTAACTTCACACACCATCAGGCTTCCAAGCAGCTCTCAAGGAAACTCAGTTTTTACACTCTATGCTTAGTGCCCTTTGAGTGCATTATCTAGGAATGAACCTGGTAGAGCATCCCACACAAACGAATGCTCCACATGCGCGTTTCACATGCCACCAACTCCACATTCTCAGGCAACTTCAGCGCCACAGCCGTTTTCAGATAGCCCTCAGTGCAAAGGCTCTAGACGCAAATATTGGTGTGAGAGCTAATTCAATGAAGGAAACACTGCATGTTGGTGAAGGGCATATTGAAGAAGGATCAGCCGAGTGGTTCTTGTGGGAGAACAACTCCATTTGGCTCACTAACTTCACACACCATCAGGCTTCCAAGCAGCTCTCAAGGAAACTCAGTTTTTACACTCTATGCTTAGTGCCCTTTGAGTGCATTATCTAGGAATGAACCTGGTAGAGCATCCCACACAAACGAATGCTCCACATGCGCGTTTCACATGCCACCAACTCCACATTCTCAGGCAACTTCAGCGCCACAGCCGTTTTCAGATAGCCCTCAAGTCAAAGGCTCTAGACGCAAATATTGGTGTGAGAGCTAATTCAATGAGGGAAACACTGCATGTTGGTGAAGGGCATATTGAAGAAGGATCAGCCGAGTGCTTCTTGTGGGAGAACAACTCCATTTGGCTCACTAACTTCACACACCATCAGGCTTCCAAGCAGCTCTCAAGGAAACTCAGTTTTCACACACTATGCTTAGTGCCCTTTGAGTCCTAGGACTGAAATGAAGCATGGTGAGCATCCCACACAAACGAATGCTCCACATGCGGGTTTCACATGCCACCAACTCCACATTCACAGGCAACTTCAGCGCCACAGCCGTTTTCAGATAGCCCTTAATGCAAAGGCTCTAGACGCAAATATTGGTGTGAGAGCTAATTCAATCAAGGAAACACTGCATGTTGGTGAAGGGCATATTGAAGAAGGAACAGCCGAGTGGTTCTTGTGGGAGAACAACTCCATTTGGCTCACTAACTTCACACACCATCAGGCTTCCAAGCAGCTCTCAAGGAAACTCAGTTTTTACACTCTATGCTTAGTGCGCTTTGAGTGCCTAGGACTGAAATGAAGCTTGGTGAGCATCCCACACAAACGAATGCTCCACATGCGGGTTTCACATGCCACCAACTCCATATTCTCAGGCAACTTCAGCGCCACAGCCATTTTCAGATACCCTCAATGCAAAGGCTCCAAATGCAAATATTGGTGTGAGAGCTAATTCAATCAAGGAAACACTGCATGTTGGTGAAGGGCATATTGAAGAAGGATCAGCTGAGTGCTTCTTGTGGGAGAACAACTCCATTTGGCTCACTAACTTCACACACCATCAGGCTTCCAAGCAGCTCTCAAGGAAACTCAGTTTTTACACTCTATGCTTAGTGCCCTTTGAGTGCATTATCTAGGAATGAACCTGGTAGAGCATCCCACACAAACGAATGCTCCACATGCGCGTTTCACATGCCACCAACTCCACATTCTCAGGCAACTTCAGCGCCACAGCCGTTTTCAGATAGCCCTCAATGCAAAGGCTCTAGACGCAAATATTGGTGTGAGAGCTAATTCAATGAGGGAAACACTGCATGTTGGTGAAGGGCATATTGAAGAAGGATTAGCCGAGTGGTTCTTGTGGGAGAACAACTCCATTTGGCTCACTAACTTCACACACCATCAGGCTTTCAAGCAGCTCTCAAGGAAACTCAGTTTTCACACTCTATGCTTAGTGCCCTTTGAGTCCTAGGACTGAAATGAAGCTTGGTGAGCATCCCATACAAACGAATGCTCCACATGCGGGTTTCACAGGACACCAACTCCACATTCACAGGCAACTTCAGCGCCACAGCCGTTTTCAGATAGCCCTCAATGCAAAGGCTCTAGACGCAAATATTGGTGTGAGAGCTAATTCAATCAAGGAAACACTGCATGTTGGTGAAGGGCATATTGAAGAAGGATCAGCCGAGTGGTTCTTGTGGGAGAACAACTCCATTTGGCTCACTAACTTCACACACCATCAGGCTTCCAAGCAGCTCTCAAGGAAACTCAGTTTTCACACTCTATGCTTAGTGCCCTTTGAGTCCTAGGACTGAAATGAAGCTTGGTGAGCATCCCACACAAACGAATGCTCCACATGCGGGTTTCACATGCCACCAACTCCACATTCTCAGGCAACTTCAGCGCCACAGCCGTTTTCAGATAGCCCTCAATGCAAAGGCTCTAGACGCAAATATTGGTGTGAGAGCTAATTCAATCAAGGAAACACTGCATGTTGGTGAAGGGCATATTGAAGAAGGATCAGCCGAGTGGTTCTTGTGGGAGAACAACTCCATTTGGCTCACTAACTTCACACACCATCAGGCTTCCAAGCAGCTCTCAAGGAAACTCAGTTTTCACACTCTATGCTTAGTGCCCTTTGAGTGCATTATCTAGGAATGAACCTGGTAGAGCATCCCACACAAACGAATGCTCCACATGCGGGTTTCACATGCCACCAACTCCACATTCTCAGGCAACTTCAGCGCCACAGCCGTTTTCAGATAGCCCTCAATGCAAAGGCTCTAGACACAAATATTGGTGTGAGAGCTAATTCAATCAAGGAAACACTGCATGTTGGTGAAGGGCATATTGAAGAAGGATCAGCCGAGTGGTTCTTGTGGGAGAACAACTGCATTTGGCTCACTAACTTCACACACCATCAGGCTTCCAAGCAGCTCTCAAGGAAACTCAGTTTTCACACTCTATGCTTAGTGCCCTTTGAGTGCCTAGGACTGAAATGAATCTTGGAGAGCATCCCACACAAACGAATGCTCCACATGCGGGTTTCACATGCCACCAACTCCACATTCACAGGCAACTTCAGCGCCACAGCCATTTTCAGATAGCCCTTAATGCAAAGGCTCTAGACGCAAATATAGGTGTGAGAGCTAATTCAATCAAGGAAACACTGCATGTTGGTGAAGGGCATATTGAAGAAGGATCAGCCGAGTGGTTCTTGTGGGAGAACAACTCCATTTGGCTCACTAACTTCACACACCATCAGGCTTCCAAGCAGCTCTCAAGGAAACTCAGTTTTCACACTCTATGCTTAGTGCCCTTTGAGTGCATTATCTAGGAATGAACCTGGTAGAGCATCCCACAAAAACGAATGCTCCACATGCGGGTTTCACCTGCCACCAACTCCACATTCTCAGGCAACTTCAGCGCCACAGCCATTTTCAGATAGCCCTCAATGCAAAGGCTCTAGACGCAAATATTGGTGTGAGAGCTAATTCAATCAAGGAAACACTGCATGTTGGTGAAGGGCATATTGAAGAAGGATCAGCCGAGTGGTTCTTGTGGGAGAACAACTCCATTTGGCTCACTAACTTCACACACCATCAGGCTTCCAAGCAGCTCTCAAGGAAACTCAGTTTTCACACTCTATGCTTAGTGCCCTTTGAGTGCCTAGGACTGAAATGAAGCTTGGTGAGCATCCCACACAAATGAATGCTCCACATGCGGGTTTCACATGCCACCAACTCCACATTCACAGGCAACTTCAGCGCCACAGCCGTTTTCAGATAGCCCTCAATGCAAAGGCTCTAGACGCAAATATTGGTGTGAGAGCTAATTCAATCAAGGAAACACTGCATGTTGGTGAAGGGCATATTGAAGAAGGATCAGCCGAGTGCTTCTTGTGGGAGAACAACTCCATTTGGCTCACTAACTTCACACACCATCAGGCTTCCAAGCAGCTCTCAAGGAAACTCAGTTTTCACATTCTATGCTTAGTGCCCTTTGAGTGCATTATCAAGGACTTAAATGAAGCTTGGTGAGCATCCCACACAAACAAATGCTCCACATGCGGGTTTCACATGCCACCAACTCCATATTCTCAGGCAACTTCAGCGCCACAGCCGTTTTCAGATAGCCCTCAATGCAAAGGCTCTAGACACAAATATTGGTGTGAGAGCTAATTCAATCAAGGAAACACTGCATGTTGGTGAAGGGCATATTGAAGAAGGAACAGCCGAGTGGTTCTTGTGGGAGAACAACTCCATTTGGCTCACTAACTTCACACACCATCAGGCTTCCAAGCAGCTCTCAAGGAAACTCAGTTTTTACACTCTATGCTTAGTGCGCTTTGAGTGCCTAGGACTGAAATGAAGCTTGGTGAGCATCCCACACAAACGAATGCTCCACATGCGGGTTTCACATGCCACCAACTCCATATTCTCAGGCAACTTCAGCGCCACAGCCATTTTCAGATACCCTCAATGCAAAGGCTCCAAATGCAAATATTGGTGTGAGAGCTAATTCAATCAAGGAAACACTGCATGTTGGTGAAGGGCATATTGAAGAAGGATCAGCTGAGTGCTTCTTGTGGGAGAACAACTCCATTTGGCTCACTAACTTCACACACCATCAGGCTTCCAAGCAGCTCTCAAGGAAACTCAGTTTTTACACTCTATGCTTAGTGCCCTTTGAGTGCATTATCTAGGAATGAACCTGGTAGAGCATCCCACACAAACGAATGCTCCACATGCGCGTTTCACATGCCACCAACTCCACATTCTCAGGCAACTTCAGCGCCACAGCCGTTTTCAGATAGCCCTCAATGCAAAGGCTCTAGACGCAAATATTGGTGTGAGAGCTAATTCAATGAGGGAAACACTGCATGTTGGTGAAGGGCATATTGAAGAAGGATTAGCCGAGTGGTTCTTGTGGGAGAACAACTCCATTTGGCTCACTAACTTCACACACCATCAGGCTTTCAAGCAGCTCTCAAGGAAACTCAGTTTTCACACTCTATGCTTAGTGCCCTTTGAGTCCTAGGACTGAAATGAAGCTTGGTGAGCATCCCATACAAACGAATGCTCCACATGCGGGTTTCACAGGACACCAACTCCACATTCACAGGCAACTTCAGCGCCACAGCCGTTTTCAGATAGCCCTCAATGCAAAGGCTCTAGACGCAAATATTGGTGTGAGAGCTAATTCAATCAAGGAAACACTGCATGTTGGTGAAGGGCATATTGAAGAAGGATCAGCCGAGTGGTTCTTGTGGGAGAACAACTCCATTTGGCTCACTAACTTCACACACCATCAGGCTTCCAAGCAGCTCTCAAGGAAACTCAGTTTTCACACTCTATGCTTAGTGCCCTTTGAGTCCTAGGACTGAAATGAAGCTTGGTGAGCATCCCACACAAACGAATGCTCCACATGCGGGTTTCACATGCCACCAACTCCACATTCTCAGGCAACTTCAGCGCCACAGCCGTTTTCAGATAGCCCTCAATGCAAAGGCTCTAGACGCAAATATTGGTGTGAGAGCTAATTCAATCAAGGAAACACTGCATGTTGGTGAAGGGCATATTGAAGAAGGATCAGCCGAGTGGTTCTTGTGGGAGAACAACTCCATTTGGCTCACTAACTTCACACACCATCAGGCTTCCAAGCAGCTCTCAAGGAAACTCAGTTTTCACACTCTATGCTTAGTGCCCTTTGAGTGCATTATCTAGGAATGAACCTGGTAGAGCATCCCACACAAACGAATGCTCCACATGCGGGTTTCACCTGCCACCAACTCCACATTCTCAGGCAACTTCAGCGCCACAGCCGTTTTCAGATAGCCCTCAATGCAAAGGCTCTAGACACAAATATTGGTGTGAGAGCTAATTCAATCAAGGAAACACTGCATGTTGGTGAAGGGCATATTGAAGAAGGATCAGCCGAGTGGTTCTTGTGGGAGAACAACTGCATTTGGCTCACTAACTTCACACACCATCAGGCTTCCAAGCAGCTCTCAAGGAAACTCAGTTTTCACACTCTATGCTTAGTGCCCTTTGAGTGCCTAGGACTGAAATGAATCTTGGAGAGCATCCCACACAAACGAATGCTCCACATGCGGGTTTCACATGCCACCAACTCCACATTCACAGGCAACTTCAGCGCCACAGCCATTTTCAGATAGCCCTTAATGCAAAGGCTCTAGACGCAAATATAGGTGTGAGAGCTAATTCAATCAAGGAAACACTGCATGTTGGTGAAGGGCATATTGAAGAAGGATCAGCCGAGTGGTTCTTGTGGGAGAACAACTCCATTTGGCTCACTAACTTCACACACCATCAGGCTTCCAAGCAGCTCTCAAGGAAACTCAGTTTTCACACTCTATGCTTAGTGCCCTTTGAGTGCATTATCTAGGAATGAACCTGGTAGAGCATCCCACAAAAACGAATGCTCCACATGCGGGTTTCACCTGCCACCAACTCCACATTCTCAGGCAACTTCAGCGCCACAGCCATTTTCAGATAGCCCTCAATGCAAAGGCTCTAGACGCAAATATTGGTGTGAGAGCTAATTCAATCAAGGAAACACTGCATGTTGGTGAAGGGCATATTGAAGAAGGATCAGCCGAGTGGTTCTTGTGGGAGAACAACTCCATTTGGCTCACTAACTTCACACACCATCAGGCTTCCAAGCAGCTCTCAAGGAAACTCAGTTTTCACACTCTATGCTTAGTGCCCTTTGAGTGCCTAGGACTGAAATGAAGCTTGGTGAGCATCCCACACAAATGAATGCTCCACATGCGGGTTTCACATGCCACCAACTCCACATTCACAGGCAACTTCAGCGCCACAGCCGTTTTCAGATAGCCCTCAATGCAAAGGCTCTAGACGCAAATATTGGTGTGAGAGCTAATTCAATCAAGGAAACACTGCATGTTGGTGAAGGGCATATTGAAGAAGGATCAGCCGAGTGCTTCTTGTGGGAGAACAACTCCATTTGGCTCACTAACTTCACACACCATCAGGCTTCCAAGCAGCTCTCAAGGAAACTCAGTTTTCACATTCTATGCTTAGTGCCCTTTGAGTGCATTATCAAGGACTTAAATGAAGCTTGGTGAGCATCCCACACAAACAAATGCTCCACATGCGGGTTTCACATGCCACCAACTCCATATTCTCAGGCAACTTCAGCGCCACAGCCGTTTTCAGATAGCCCTCAATGCAAAGGCTCTAGACACAAATATTGGTGTGAGAGCTAATTCAATGAGGGAAACACTGCATGTGGGTGAAGGGCATATTGAAGAAGGATCAGCCGAGTGGTTCTTGTGGGAGAACAACTCCATTTGGCTCACTAACTTCACACACCATCAGGCTTCCAAGCAGCTCTCAAGGAAACTCAGTTTTCACACTCTATGCTTAGTGCCCTTTGAGTGCCTAGGACTGAAATGAATCTTGGAGAGCATCCCACACAAACGAATGCTCCACATGCGGGTTTCACATGCCACCAACTCCACATTCACAGGCAACTTCAGCGCCACAGCCATTTTCAGATAGCCCTTAATGCAAAATCTCTAGACGCAAATATTGGTGTGAGAGCTAATTCAATCAAGGAAACACTGCATGTTGGTGAAGGGCATATTGAAGAAGGATCAGCCGAGTGGTTCTTGTGGGAGAACAACTCCATTTGGCTCACTAACTTCACACACCATCAGGCTTCCAAGCAGCTCTCAAGGAAACTCAGTTTTCACACTCTATGCTTAGTGCCCTTTGAGTGCATTATCTAGGAATGAACCTGGTAGAGCATCCCACACAAACGAATGCTCCACATGCGGGTTTCACCTGCCACCAACTCCACATTCACAGGCAACTTCAGCGCCACAGCCATTTTCAGATAGCCCTCAATGCAAAGGCTCTAGACGCAAATATTGGTGTGAGAGCTAATTCAATGAAGGAAACACTGCATGTTGGTGAAGGGCATATTGAAGAAGGATCAGCCGAGTGGTTCTTGTGGGAGAACAACTGCATTTGGCTCACTAACTTCACACACTATCAGGCTTCCAAGCAGCTCTCAAGGAAACTCAGTTTTCACACTCTATGCTTAGTGCCCTTTGAGTCCTAGGACTGAAATGAAGCTTGGTGAGCATCCCACACAAACGAATGCTCCACATGCGGGTTTCACATGCCACCAACTCCACATTCTCAGGCAACTTCAGCGCCACAGCCGTTTTCAGATAGCCCTCAATGCAAAGGCTCTAGACGCAAATATTGGTGTGAGAGCTAATTCAATCAAGGAAACACTGCATGTTGGTGAAGGGCATATTGAAGAAGGATCAGCCGAGTGGTTCTTGTGGGAGAACAACTCCATTTGGCTCACTAACTTCACACACCATCAGGCTTCCAAGCAGCTATCAAGGAAACTCAGTTTTCACACTCTATGCTTAGTGCCCTTTGAGTGCATTATCTAGGAATGAACCTGGTAGAGCATCCCACACAAACGAATGCTCCACATGCGGGTTTCACCTGCCACCAACTCCACATTCACAGGCAACTTCAGCGCCACAGCCATTTTCAGATAGCCCTTAATGCAAAGGCTCTAGACGCAAATATTGGTGTGAGAGCTAATTCAATCAAGGAAACACTGCATGTTGGTGAAGGGCATATTGAAGAAGGATCAGCCGAGTGGTTCTTGTGGGAGAACAACTCCATTTGGCTCACTAACTTCACACACCATCAGGCTTCCAAGCAGCTCTCAAGGAAACTCAGTTTTCACACTCTATGCTTAGTGCCCTTTGAGTGCATTATCTAGGAATGAACCTGGTAGAGCATCCCACACAAACGAATGCTCCACATGCGGGTTTCACCTGCCACCAACTCCACATTCTCAGGCAACTTCAGCGCCACAGCCATTTTCAGATAGCCCTCAATGCAAAGGCTCTAGACGCAAATATTGGTGTGAGAGCTAATTCAATCAAGGAAACACTGCATGTTGGTGAAGGGCATATTGAAGAAGGATCAGCCGAGTGGTTCTTGTGGGAGAACAACTCCATTTGGCTCACTAACTTCACACACCATCAGGCTTCCAAGCAGCTCTCAAGGAAACTCAGTTTTCACACTCTATGCTTAGTGCCCTTTGAGTGCCTAGGACTGAAATGAATCTTGGAGAGCATCCCACACAAACGAATGCTCCACATGCGGGTTTCACATGCCACCAACTCCACATTCTCAGGCAACTTCAGCGCCACAGCCGTTTTCAG
This sequence comes from Ochotona princeps, assembly GCF_030435755.1. Taxonomy (NCBI): domain Eukaryota; kingdom Metazoa; phylum Chordata; class Mammalia; order Lagomorpha; family Ochotonidae; genus Ochotona; species Ochotona princeps. The sequence continues at coordinate 223,588 of NW_026696377.1, read as the reverse complement.
ATAGCCCTCAATGCAAAGGCTCTAGACGCAAATATTGGTGTGAGAGCTAATTCAATCAAGGAAACACTGCATGTTGGTGAAGGGCATATTGAAGAAGGATCAGCCGAGTGGTTCTTGTGGGAGAACAACTCCATTTGGCTCACTAACTTCACACACCATCAGGCTTCCAAGCAGCTCTCAAGGAAACTCAGTTTTCACACTCTATGCTTAGTGCCCTTTGAGTGCATTATCTAGGAATGAACCTGGTAGAGCATCCCACACAAACGAATGCTCCACATGCGGGTTTCACCTGCCACCAACTCCACATTCACAGGCAACTTCAGCGCCACAGCCATTTTCAGATAGCCCTCAATGCAAAGGCTCTAGACGCAAATATTGGTGTGAGAGCTAATTCAATCAAGGAAACACTGCATGTTGGTGAAGGGCATATTGAAGAAGGATCAGCCGAGTGGTTCTTGTGGGAGAACAACTCCATTTGGCTCACTAACTTCACACACCATCAGGCTTCCAAGCAGCTCTCAAGGAAACTCAGTTTTCACACTCTATGCTTAGTGCCCTTTGAGTGCCTAGGACTGAAATGAAGCTTGGTGAGCATCCCACACAAATGAATGCTCCACATGCGGGTTTCACATGCCACCAACTCCACATTCACAGGCAACTTCAGCGCCACAGCCGTTTTCAGATAGCCCTCAATGCAAAGGCTCTAGACGCAAATATTGGTGTGAGAGCTAATTCAATCAAGGAAACACTGCATGTTGGTGAAGGGCATATTGAAGAAGGATCAGCCGAGTGCTTCTTGTGGGAGAACAACTCCATTTGGCTCACTAACTTCACACACCATCAGGCTTCCAAGCAGCTCTCAAGGAAACTCAGTTTTCACACTCTATGCTTAGTGCCATTTGAGTGCCTAGGACTGAAATGAAGCTTGGTGAGCATCCCACACAAACGAATGCTCCACATGCGTGTTTCACATGCCACCAACTCCATATTCTCAGGCAACTTCAGCGCCACAGCCGTTTTCAGATAGCCATCAATGCAAAGGCTCTAGACGCAAATATTGGTGTGAGAGCTAATTCAATCAAGGAAACACTGCATGTTGGTGAAGGGCATATTGAAGAAGGATCAGCCGAGTGGTTCTTGTGGGAGAACAACTCCATTTGGCTCACTAACTTCACACACCATCAGGCTTCCAAACAGCTCTCAAGGAAACTCAGTTTTCACATTCTATGCTTAGTGCCCTTTGAGTGCATTATCTAGGACTTAAATGAAGCTTGGTGAGCATCCCACACAAACAAATGCTCCACATGCGGGTTTCACATGCCACCAACTCCATATTCTCAGGCAACTTCAGCGCCACAGCCGTTTTCAGATAGCCCTCAATGCAAAGGCTCTAGACACAAATATTGGTGTGAGAGCTAATTCAATGAGGGAAACACTGCATGTTGGTGAAGGGCATATTGAAGAAGGATCAGCCGAGTGGTTCTTGTGGGAGAACAACTCCATTTGGCTCACTAACTTCACACACCATCAGGCGTCCTAGCAGCTCTCAAGGAAACTCAGTTTTCACACTCTATGCTTAGTGCCCTTTGAGTGCATTATCTAGGAAAGAACCTGGTAGAGTATCCCTCAAAAACGAATGCTCCACATGCGGGTTTCACATGCCACCAACTCCACATTCACAGGCAAATTCAGCGCCACAGCCATTTTCTGATAGCCCTCAATGCAAAGGCTCTAGACGCAAATATTGGTGTGAGAGCTAATTCAATCAAGGAAACACTGCATGTTGGTGAAGGGCATATTGAAGAAGGATCAGCCAAGTGGTTCTTGTGGGAGAACAACTCCAAGTGGCTCACTAACTTCACACACCATCAGGCTTCCAAGCAGCTCTCAAGGAAACTCAGTTTTCACACTCTATGCTTAGTGCCCTTTGAGTGCATTATCTAGGAATGAACCTGGTAGAGCATCCCACACAAACGAATGCTCCACATGCGGGTTTCACATGCCACCAACTCCACATTCTCAGGCAACTTCAGCGCCACAGCCGTTTTCAGATAGCCCTCAATGCAAAGGCTCTAGACGCAAATATTGGTGTGAGAGCTAATTCAATCAAGGAAACACTGCATGTTGGTGAAGGGCGATTGAAGAAGGATCAGTCGAGTGGTTCTTGGGGGAGAACAACTCCATTTGGCTCACTAACTCCACACAATATCAGGCTTCCAAGCAGCTCTCAAGGAAACTCAGTTTTCACACTCTATGCTTAGTGCCCTTTGAGTGCCTAGGACTGAAATGAAGCTTGGTGAGCATCCCACACAAACGAATGCTCCACATGCGGGTTTCACATGCCACCAACTCCACATTCACAGGCAACTTCAGCGCCACAGCCGTTTTCAGATAGCCCTCAATGCAAAGGCTCTAGACGCAAATATTGGTGTGAGAGCTAATTCAATCAAGGAAACACTGCATGTTGGTGAAGGGCATATTGAAGAAGGATCAGCCGAGTGCTTCTTGTGGGAGAACAACTCCATTTGGCTCACTAACTTCACACACCATCAGGCTTCCAAGCAGCTCTCAAGGAAACTCAGTTTTCACACTCTATGCTTAGTGCCCTTTGAGTGCCTAGGACTGAAATGAAGCTTGGTGAGCATCCCACACAAACGAATGCTCCACATGCGGGTTTCACATGCCACCAACTCCATATTCTCAGGCAATTTCAGCGCCACAGCCGTTTTCAGATAGCCATCAATGCAAAGGCTCTAGACGCAAATATTGGTGTGAGAGCTAATTCAATCAAGGAAACACTGCATGTTGGTGAAGGGCATATTGAAGAAGGATCAGCCGAGTGGTTCTTGTGGGAGAACAACTCCATTTGGCTCACTAACTTCACACACCATCAGGCTTCCAAACAGCTCTCAAGGAAACTCAGTTTTCACATTCTATGCTTAGTGCCCTTTGAGTGCATTATCTAGGACTTAAATGAAGCTTGGTGAGCATCCCACACAAACAAATGCTCCACATGCGGGTTTCACATGCCACCAACTCCACATTCACAGGCAACTTCAGCGCCACAGCCGTTTTCAGATAGCCCTCAATGCAAAGGCTCTAGACACAAATATTGGTGTGAGAGCTAATTCAATGAGGGAAACACTGCATGTTGGTGAAGGGCATATTGAAGAAGGATCAGCCGAGTGGTTCTTGTGGGAGAACAACTCCATTTGGCTCACTAAATTCACACACCATCAGGCTTCCAAGCAGCTCTCAAGGAAACTCAGTTTTCACACTCTATGCTTAGTGCCCTTTGAGTGCATTATCTAGGAATGAACCTGGTAGAGCATCCCACACAAACGAATGCTCCACATGCGCGTTTCACATGCCACCAACTCCACATTCTCAGGCAACTTCAGCGCCACAGCCGTTTTCAGATAGCCCTCAATGCAAAGGCTCTAGACACAAATATTGGTGTGAGAGCTAATTCAATGAGGGAAACACTGCATGTTGGTGAAGGGCATATTGAAGAAGGATCAGCCGAGTGGTTCTTGTGGGAGAACAACTCCATTTGGCTCACTAACTTCACACACCATCAGGCTTCCTAGCAGCTCTCAAGGAAACTCAGTTTTTACACTCTATGCTTAGTGCCCTTTGAGTGCATTATCTAGGAAAGAACCTGGTAGAGTATCCCTCAAAAACGAATGCTCCACATGCGGGTTTCACATGCCACGAACTCCACATTCACAGGCAAATTCAGCGCCACAGCCATTTTCTGATAGCCCTCAATGCAAAGGCTCTAGACACAAATATTGGTGTGAGAGCTAATTCAATCAAGGAAACACTGCATGTTGGTGAAGGGCATATTGAAGAAGGATCAGCCGAGTGGTTCTTGTGGGAGAACAACTCCATTTGGCTCACTAACTTCACACACCATCAGGCTTCCAAGCAGCTCTCAAGGAAACTCAGTTTTCACACTCTATGCTTAGTGCCCTTTGAGTGCCTAGGACTGAAATGAATCTTGGAGAGCATCCCACACAAACGAATGCTCCACATGCGGGTTTCACATGCCACCAACTCCACATTCACAGGCAACTTCAGCGCCACAGCCATTTTCAGATAGCCCTCAATGCAAAGGCTCTAGACGCAAATATTGGTGTGAGAGCTAATTCAATCAAGGAAACACTGCATGTTGGTGAAGGGCATATTGAAGAAGGATCAGCCGAGTGGTTCTTGTTGGAGAACAACTCCATCTGGCTCACTAACTTCACACACCATCAGGCTTCCAAGCAGCTCTCAAGGAAACTCAGTTTTCACACTCTATGCTTAGTGCCCTTTGAGTGCATTATCTAGGAATGAACCTGGTAGAGCATCCCACACAAACGAATGCTCCACATGCGGGTTTCACATGCCACCAACTCCACATTCTCAGGCAACTTCAGCGCCACAGCCATTTTCAGATAGCCCTCAATGCAAAGGCTCTAGACGCAAATATTGGTGTGAGAGCTAATTCAATCAAGGAAACACTGCATGTTGGTGAAGGGCGATTGAAGAAGGATCAGCCAAGTGGTTCTTGTGGGAGAACAACTCCATTTGGCTCACTAACTCCACACAATATCAGGCTTCCAAGCAGCTCTCAAGGAAACTCAGTTTTCACACTCTATGCTTAGTGCCCTTTGAGTGCCTAGGACTGAAATGAAGCTTGGTGAGCATCCCACACAAACGAATGCTCCACATGCGGGTTTCACATGCCACCAACTCCACATTCACAGGCAACTTCAGCGCCACAACCGTTTTCAGATAGCCCTCAATGCAAAGGCTCTAGACGCAAATATTGGTGTGAGAGCTAATTCAATCAAGGAAACACTGCATGTTGGTGAAGGGCATATTGAAGAAGGATCAGCCGAGTGCTTCTTGTGGGAGAACAACTCCATTTGGCTCACTAACTTCACACACCATCAGGCTTCCAAGCAGCTCTCAAGGAAACTCAGTTTTCACACTCTATGCTTAGTGCCCTTTGAGTGCATTATCTAGGAATGAACCTGGTAGAGCATCCCACACAAACGAATGCTCCACATGCGCGTTTCACATGCCACCAACTCCACATTCACAGGCAACTTCAGCGCCACAGCCGTTTTCAGATAGCCCTCAATGCAAAGGCTCTAGACGCAAATATTGGTGTGAGAGCTGATTCAATCCAGGAAACACTGCATGTTGGTGAAGGGCATATTGAAGAAGGATCAGCCGAGTGGTTCTTGTGGGAGAACAACTCCATTTGGCTCACTAACTTCACACACCATCAGGCTTCCAAGCAGCTCTCAAGGAAACTCAGTTTTCACACTCTATGCTTAGTGCGCTTTGAGTGCCTAGGACTGAAATGAAGCTTGGTGAGCATCCCACACAAACGAATGCTCCACATGCGGGTTTCACATGCCACCAACTCCATATTCTCAGGCAACTTCAGCGCCACAGCCGTTTTCAGATAGCCATCAATGCAAAGGCTCTAGACGCAAATATTGGTGTGAGAGCTAATTCAATCAAGGAAACACTGCATGTTGGTGAAGGGCATATTGAAGAAAGAACAGCCGAGTGGTTCTTGTGGGAGAACAACTCCATTTGGCTCACTAACTTCACACACCATCAGGCTTCCAAGCAGCTCTCAAGGAAACTCAGTTTTCACACTCTATGCTTAGTGCGCTTTGAGTGCCTAGGACTGAAATGAAGCTTGGTGAGCATCCCACACAAACAAATGCTCCACATGCGGGTTTCACATGCCACCAACTCCACATTCTCAGGCAACTTCAGCGCCACAGCCGTTTTCAGATAGCCCTCAATGCAAAGGCTCTAGACACAAATATTGGTGATAGAGCTAATTCAATGAAGGAAACACTGCATGTTGGTGAAGGGCATATTGAAGAAGGAACAGCCGAGTGGTTCTTGTGGGAGAACAACTCCATTTGGCTTACTAAATTCACACACCATCAGGCTTCCAAGCAGCTCTCAAGGAAACTCAGTTTTTACACTCTATGCTTAGTGCCCTTTGAGTGCATTATCTAGGAATGAACCTGGTAGAGTATCCCACACAAACGAATGCTCCACATGCGCGTTTCACATGCCACCAACTCCACATTCTCAGGCAACTTCAGCGCCACAGCCGTTTTCAGATAGCCCTCAATGCAAAGGCTCTAGACGCAAATATTGGTGTGAGAGCTAATTCATTGAGGGAAACACTGGATGTTGGTGAAGGGCATATTGAAGAAGGATCAGCCGAGTGGTTCTTGTGGGAGAACAACTCCATTTGGCTCACTAACTTCACACACCATCAGGCTTCCAAGCAGCTCTCAAGGAAACTCAGTTTTCACACTCTATGCTTAGTGCCCTTTGAGTCCTAGGACTGAAATGAAGCTTGGTGAGCATCCCACACAAACGAATGCTCCACATGCGGGTTTCACATGCCACCAACTCCACATTCACAGGCAACTTCAGCGCCACAGCCGTTTTCAGATAGCCCTCAATGCAAAGGCTCTAGACGCAAATATTGGTGTGAGAGCTAAGTCAATGAAGGAAACACTGCATGTTGGTGAAGGGCATATTGAAGAAGGATCAGCCGAGTGGTTCTTGTGGGAGAACAACTCCATTTGGCTCACTAACTTCACACACCATCAGGCTTCCAAGCAGCTCTCAAGGAAACTCAGTTTTCACACTCTATGCTTAGTGCCCTTTGAGTCCTAGGACTGAAATGAAGCTTGGTGAGCATCCCACACAAACGAATGCTCCACATGCGGGTTTCACATGCCACCAACTCCACATTCACAGGCAACTTCAGCGCCACAGCCGTTTTCAGATAGCCCTCAATGCAAAGGCTCTAGACGCAAATATTGGTGTGAGTTGATTCAATCAAGGAAACACTGCATGTTGGTGAAGGGCATATTGAAGAAGGATCAGCCGAGTGGTTCTTGTGGGAGAACAACTCCATTTGGCTCACTAACTTCACACACCATCAGGCTTCCAAGCAGCTCTCAAGGAAACTCAGTTTTCACACTCTATGCTTAGTGCCCTTTGAGTGCATTATCTAGGAATGAACCTGGTAGAGCAACCCACACAAACGAATGCTCCACATGCGGGTTTCACATGCCACCAACTCCACATTCACAGGAAACTTCAGCGCCCCAGCCGTTTTCAGATAGCCCTCAATGCAAAGGCTCTAGACGCAAATATTGGTGTGAGAGCTAATTCAATGAAGGAAACACTGCATGTTGGTGAAGGGCATATTGAAGAAGAATCAGCCGAGTGGTTCTTGTGGGAGAACAACTCCATTTGGCTCACTAACTTCACACACCATCACGCTTCCAAGCAGTTCTAAGGAAACTCAGTTTTCACACTCTATGCTTAGTGCCCTTTGAGTGCATTATCTAGGAATGAACCTGGTAGAGCATCCCACACAAACGAATGCTCCACATGCGGGTTTCACATGCCACCAACTCCACATTCACAGGCAACTTCAGCGCCACAGCCATTTTCAGATAGCCCTCAATTCAAAGGCTCTAGACGCAAATATTGGTGTGAGAGCTAATTCAATCAAGGAAACACTGCATGTTGGTGAAGGGCATATTGAAGAAGGATCAGCCGAGTGGTTCTTGTGGGAGAACAACTCCATTTGGCTCACTAACTTCACACACCATCAGGCTTCTAAGCAGCTCTCAAGGAAACTCAGTTTTCACACTCTATGCTTAGTGCCCTTTGAGTGCCTAGGACTGAAATGAAGCTTGGTGAGCATCCCACACAAACAAATGCTCCACATGCGGGTTTCACATGCCACCAACTCCACATTCTCAGGCAACTTCAGCGCCACAGCCGTTTTCAGATAGCCCTCAATGCAAAGGCTTTAGAAGCAAATATTGGTGTGAGAGCTAATTCAATCAAGGAAACACTGCATGTTGGTGAAGGGCATATTGAAGAAGGATCAGCCGAGTGGTTCTTGTGGGAGAACAACTATATTTGGCTCACTAACTTCACACACCATCAGGCCTCCAAGCAGCTCTCAAGGAAACTCAGTTTTCACACTCTATGCTTAGTGCCCTTTGAGTGCCTAGGACTGAAATGAATCTTGGTGAGCATCACACAAAAAAATGCTCCACATGCGGGTTTCACATGCCACCAACTCCACATTCACAGGCAACTTCAGCGCCACAGCCATTTTCAGATAGCCCTCAATGCAAAGGCTCTAGACGCAAATATTGGTGTGAGAACTAATTCAATCAAGGAAACACTGCATGTTGGTGAAGGGCATATTGAAGAAGGATCAGCCGAGTGGTTCTTGTGGGAGAACAACTCCATTTGGCTCACTAACTTCACACACCATCAGGCTTCCAAGCAGCTCTGAAGGAAACTCAGTTTTCACACTCTATGCTTAGTGCCCTTTGAGTGCCTAGGACTGAAATGAAGCTTGGTGAGCATCCCACACAAACGAATGCTCCACATGCGGGTTTCACATGCCACCAACTCCACATTCTCAGGCAACTTCAGCGCCACAGCCGTTTTCAGATAGCCCGCAATGCAAAGGCTCTAGATGCAAATATTGGTGTGAGAGCTAATTCAATCAAGGAAACACTGCATGTTGGTGAAGGGCATATTGAAGAAGGATCAGCGGAGTGGTTCTTGTGGGAGAACAACTCCATTTGGCTCACTAACTTCACACACCATCAGGCTTCCAAGCAGCTCTCAAGGAAACTCAGTTTTCACACTCTATGCTTAGTGCCCTTTGAGTGCCTAGGACTGAAATGAATCTTGGTGAGCATTCCACACAAACAAATGCTCCACATGCGGGTTTCACATGCCACCAACTCCACATTCACAGGCAACTTCAGCGCCACAGCCGTTTTCAGATAGCCCTCAATGCAAAAGCTCTAGGCGCAAATATTGGTGTGAGAACTAATTCAATCAAGGAAACACTGCATGTTGGTGAAGGGCATATTGAAGAAGGATCAGCCGAGTGGTTCTTGTGGGAGAACAACTCCATTTGGCTCACTAACTTCACACACCATCAGGCTTCCAAGCAGCTCTCAAGGAAACTCAGTTTTCACACTCTATGCTTAGTGCCCTTTGAGTGCATTATCTAGGAATAAACCTGGTAGAGCATCCCACACAAACGAATGCTCCACATGCGGGTTTCACATGCCACCAACTCCACATTCTCAGGCAACTTCAGCGCCACAGCCGTTTTCAGATAGCCCTCAATGCAAAGGCTGTAGATGCAAATATTGGTGTGAGAGCTAATGCAATCAAGGAAACACTGCATGTTGGTGAAGGGCATATTGAAGAAGGATCAGCCGAGTGGTTCTTGTGCTCTATTCACTAATGCGTTCTTTGGCTATTCTGAACAATGTGAGAAAACTGGGTTTTCGTGCGAACCGGGTAAATGACGAAGATGTGTGAGGCGAGAGACCTCAATGGAGTTGGTTTCACTCAAACACCACTCTGCTTGTTCTTGTTGAGTATAATCTTCATCCACATGGTGAGGTTTACCGTATAGCTAACATGTGCATTTTGCTGGAAGTATTGCCAGTGTCTTGGTTTTCAAGTGTAGCTGAAAATGACTTTGTTTTTAAAGTTCTCTCTGAGCGTGGAATCAGATGCAGTTCAAACAAGCAGCTAGAGCATTGCTTTGGGTGGAATGCTCAATAAGCTCTATTTCACTAATGCGTTCTTTGGCTATTCTGAACAATGTGAGAAAACTGGGTTTTCGTGCGAGCCGGGTATTCTCGTGAAGGTGTGTGATGTTCCAAGTTTCAATGGAGTTAGTTTCACACAGGCGCCACTCTGCCCATTGCAGAGTGAAATCTTCATCCACACGTTGAGTTTCATCAGTATAGCTAATACGTACATTTTGCAGGTGCTAATGCCAAAGTCTTGGTTTCCAAATTTAGCTGAAAATGACTTTGTTGCTACCCTTGTCTCTGAACGTGGAGTCAGTTGCAATTCAAACAAGCAGCTAGAGCATTGCTTTGTGTGGAATGCTCAATAAGCTCTATTTCACTAATGCGGTCCTTGGCTATTCTGAACAATGTGAGAAAACTGGGTTTTCGTGCGAACCGGGTAAATGACGAAGATGGTTGAGGTGAGAGACATCAACCGAATTGGTTTCACTCAAACACCACTCTGCTCATTCTTGTTGAGTATAAGCTTCATCCACTTGCTGAGGTTCACTCTATACCTTACATGTGCATTTCCCTGGAGCCATTGCCAGTGTCTTGATTTTCAAGCATAGCTGAAAATGGCCAATGCACTAACGTTCTCTCTGAACGTGGAGTCAGCTGCAGTTCAAACGAGCAGCTAGAGCATTGCTTTGTGTGGAATGCTCAATAAGCTCTATTTCACTAATGCGTTCCTTGGCTATTCTGAACAATGTGAGAAAACTGGGTTTTCGTGCGAGCCGGGTATTCTCGTGAAGGTGTGTGATGTTCCAAGTTTCAATGGAGTTAGTTTCACACAAGCGCCACTCTGCTTGTTCTTGCTGAATGAAAGCTTCATCCACTTGCTGAGATTCATTAGTATACTTCACATGTACATTGTGCAGGTGCTAATGCCAATGTCTTGGTTTTCAAATTTTGTTGAAAATGAGTTTGGTGTTAATCTTGTCTCTGAACGTGGAGTCAGCTGCAATTCAAACAGGCAGCTAGAGCATTGCTTTGTGTGGAATGCTCAATAAGCTCTATTTCACTAATGCATTCCTTGGCTATTCTGAACAATGTGAGAAAACTGGGTTTTCGTGCGAACCGGGTAAATGACGAAGATGTGTGAGGCGAGAGACCTCAGTGGAGTTGGTTTCACTCAAACACCACTCTGCTTGTTCTTGTTGAGTATAACCTTCATCCACATGGTGAGGTTTACCGTATAGCTAACATGTGCATTTTGCTGGAAGTATTGCCAGTGTCTTGGTTTTCAAGTGTAGCTGAAAATGACTTTGTTTTTAAAGTTCTCTCTGAGCGTGGAATCAGATGCAGTTCAAACAAGCAGCTAGAGCATTGCTTTGGGTGGAATGCTCAATAAGCTCTATTTCACTAATGATTTCCTTGGCTATTCTGAACAATGTGAGAAAACTGGGTTTTCGTGCGAGCCGGGTATTCTCGTGAAGGTGTGTGATGTTCCAAGTTTCAATGGAGTTAGTTTCACACAGGCGCCACTCTGCCCATTGCTGAATGAAAGCTTCATCCACTTGCTGAGATTCATTAGTATACTTCACATGTACATTGTGCAGGTGCTAATGCCAATGTCTTGGTTTTCAAATTTTGTTGAAAATGAGTTTGGTGTTAATCTTGTCTCTGAACGTGGAGTCAGCTGCAATTCAAACAAGCAGCTAGAGCATTGCTTTGGGTGGAATGCTCAATAAGCTCTATTTCACTAATGCGTTCCTTGGCTATTCTGAACAATGTGAGGAAACTGGGTTTTCGTGCAAGCCGGGTGAAATTGAGAAGATGTGTGAGGCGAGAGACCTCAATGGAGTTGGTTTCACTCAAACACCACTCTGCTTGTTCTTGTTGAGTTTAACCTTCATCCACATGCTGAGGTTTACCGTATAGCTAACATGTGCATTTTGCTGGAAGTATTGCCAGTGTCTTGATTATCAAGCATAGCTAAAAATGGCCAACGCACTAACGTTCTCTCTGAACGTGGAGTCAGCTGCAGTTCAAACGAGCAGCTAGAGCATTGCTTTGTGTGGAATGCTCAATAAGCTCTATTCACTAATGCGTTCCTTGGCTATTCTGAACAATGTGAGAAAACTGGGTTTTCGTGCGAGCCGGGTAAATGACGAAGATGTGTGAGGCGAGAGACCTCAATGGAGTTGGTTTCACTCAAACACCACTCTGCTTGTTCTTGTTGAGTATAACCTTCATCCACATGGTGAGGTTTACCGTATAGCTAACATGTGCATTTTGCTGGAAGTATTGCCAGTGTCTTGGTTTTCAAGTGTAGCTGAAAATGACTTTGTTTTTAAAGTTCTCTCTGAGCGTGGAATCAGATGCAGTTCAAACAAGCAGCTAGAGCATTGCTTTGGGTGGAATGCTCAATAAGCTCTATTTCACTAATGCGTTCTTTGGCTATTCTGAACAATGTGAGAAAACTGGGTTTTCGTGCGAGCCGGGTATTCTCGTGAAGGTGTGTGATGTTCCAAGTTTCAATGGAGTTAGTTTCACACAGGCGCCACTCTGCCCATTGCAGAGTAAAATCTTCATCCACACGTTGAGTTTCATCAGTATAGCTAATACGTACATTTTGCAGGTGCTAATGCCAAAGTCTTGGTTTCCAAATTTAGCTGAAAATGACTTTGTTGCTACCCTTGTCTCTGAACGTGGAGTCAGTTGCAATTCAAACAAGCAGCTAGAGCATTGCTTTGTGTGGAATGCTCAATAAGCTCTATTTCACTAATGCGGTCCTTGGCTATTCTGAACAATGTGAGAAAACTGGGTTTTCGTGCGAACCGGGTAAATGACGAAGATGTTTGAGGTGAGAGACATCAACCGAATTGGTTTCACTCAAACACCACTCTGCTCATTCTTGTTGAGTATAAGCTTCATCCACTTGCTGAGGTTCACTCTATACCTTACATGTGCATTTCCCTGGAGCCATTGCCAGTGTCTTGATTTTCAAGCATAGCTGAAAATGGCCAACGCACTAACGTTCTCTCTGAACGTGGAGTCAGCTGCAGTTCAAACGAGCAGCTAGAGCATTGCTTTGTGTGGAATGCTCAATAAGCTCTATTTCACTAATGCGTTCCTTGGCTATTCTGAACAATGTGAGAAAACTGGGTTTTCGTGCGAGCCGGGTGTAATTGAGAAGATGTGTGAGGCGAGAGACCTCAATGGAGTTGGTTTCACTCAAACACCACGCTGTTTGTTCTTGTTGAGTTTATCCTTCATCCACATGCTGAGGTTTACCGTATAGCTAACATGTGCATTTTGCTGGAAGTATTGCCAGTGTCTTGATTATCAAGCATAGCTAAAAATGGCCAACGCACTAACCTTCTCTCTGAACGTGGAGTCAGCTGCAGTTCAAACAAGCAGCTAGAGCATTGCTTTGTGTGGAATGCTCAATAAGCTCTATTTCACTAATGCGTTCCTTGGCTATTCTGAACAATGTGAGAAAACTGGGTTTTCGTGCGAGCCGGGTATTCTCGTGAAGGTGTGTGATGTTCCAAGTTTCAATGGAGTTAGTTTCACACAAGCGCCACTCTGCCCATTGCTGAATGAAAGCTTCATCCACTTGCTGAGATTCATTAGTATACTTCACATGTACATTGTGCAGGTGCTAATGCCAATGTCTTGGTTTTCAAATTTTGTTGAAAATGAGTTTGGTGTTAATCTTGTCTCTGAACGTGGAGTCAGCTGCAATTCAAACAGGCAGCTAGAGCATTGCTTTGTGTGGAATGCTCAATAAGCTCTATTTCACTAATGCGGTCCTTGGCTATTCTGAACAATGTGAGAAAACTGGGTTTTCGTGCGAACCGGGTAAATGACGAAGATGTTTGAGGTGAGAGACATCAACCGAATTGGTTTCACTCAAACACCACTCTGCTCATTCTTGTTGAGTATAAGCTTCATCCACTTGCTGAGGTTCACTCTATACCTTACATGTGCATTTCCCTGGAGCCATTGCCAGTGTCTTGATTTTCAAGCATAGCTGAAAATGGCCAACGCACTAACGTTCTCTCTGAACGTGGAGTCAGCTGCAGTTCAAACGAGCAGCTAGAGCATTGCTTTGTGTGGAATGCTCAATAAGCCCTATTTCACCAATGCGTTCTTTGCTATTCTGAACAATGTGAGAAAACTGGGTTTTCGTGCGAGCCGGGTGTAATTGAGAAGATGTGTGAGGCGAGAGACCTCAATGGAGTTGGTTTCACTCAAACACCACGCTGTTTGTTCTTGTTGAGTTTATCCTTCATCCACATGCTGAGGTTTACCGTATAGCTAGCATGTGCATTTTGCTGGAAGTATTGCCAGTGTCTTGATTATCAAGCATAGCTAAAAATGGCCAACGCACTAACCTTCTCTCTGAACGTGGAGTCAGCTGCAGTTCAAACAAGCAGCTAGAGCATTGCTTTGTGTGGAATGCTCAATAAGCTCTATTTCACTAATGCGTTCCTTGGCTATTCTGAACAATGTGAGAAAACTGGGTTTTCGTGCGAGCCGGGTATTCTCGTGAAGGTGTGTGATGTTCCAAGTTTCAATGGAGTTAGTTTCACACAAGCGCCACTCTGCCCATTGCTGAATGAAAGCTTCATCCACTTGCTGAGATTCATTAGTATACTTCACATGTACATTGTGCAGGTGCTAATGCCAATGTCTTGGTTTTCAAATTTTGTTGAAAATGAGTTTGGTGTTAATCTTGTCTCTGAACGTGGAGTCAGCTGCAATTCAAACAAGCAGCTAGAGCATTGCTTTGTGTGGAATGCTCAATAAGCTCTATTTCACTAATGCGTTCCTTGGCTATTCTGAACAATGTGAGAAAACTGGGTTTTCGTGCGAACCGGGTGAAATTGCGAAGATGTTTGAGGGGAGAGACATCAACGGAATTGGTTTCACTCAAACACCACTCTGCTCATTCTTGTTGAGTATAAGCTTCATCCACTTGCTGAGGTTCACTCTATACCTTATATGTGCATTTCCCTGGAGCCATTGCCAGTGTCTTGATTTTCAAGCATAGCTGAAAATGGCCAACGCACTAACGTTCTCTCTGAACGTGGAGTCAGCTGCAGTTCAAACAAGCAGCTAGAGCATTGCTTTGTGTGGAATGCTCAATAAGCTCTATTTCACTAATGCGTTCCTTGGCTATTCTGAACAATGTGAGAAAACTGGGTTTTCGTGCGAGCCGGGTATTCTCGTGAAGGTGTGTGATGTTCCAAGTTTCAATGGAGTTAGTTTCACACAAGCGCCACTCTGCCCATTGCTGAATGAAAGCTTCATCCACTTGCTGAGATTCATTAGTATACTTCACATGTACATTGTGCAGGTGCTAATGCCAATGTCTTGGTTTTCAAATTTTGTTGAAAATGAGTTTGGTGTTAATCTTGTCTCTGAACGTGGAGTCAGCTGCAATTCAAACAGGCAGCTAGAGCATTGCTTTGTGTGGAATGCTCAATAAGCTCTATTTCACTAATGCATTCCTTGGCTATTCTGAACAATGTGAGAAAACTGGGTTTTCGTGCGAACCGGGTAAATGACGAAGATGTGTGAGGCGAGAGACCTCAGTGGAGTTGGTTTCACTCAAACACCACTCTGCTTGTTCTTGTTGAGTATAACCTTCATCCACATGGTGAGGTTTACCGTATAGCTAACATGTGCATTTTGCTGGAAGTATTGCCAGTGTCTTGGTTTTCAAGTGTAGCTGAAAATGACTTTGTTTTTAAAGTTCTCTCTGAGCGTGGAATCAGATGCAGTTCAAACAAGCAGCTAGAGCATTGCTTTGGGTGGAATGCTCAATAAGCTCTATTTCACTAATGATTTCCTTGGCTATTCTGAACAATGTGAGAAAACTGGGTTTTCGTGCGAGCCGGGTATTCTCGTGAAGGTGTGTGATGTTCCAAGTTTCAATGGAGTTAGTTTCACACAGGCGCCACTCTGCCCATTGCTGAATGAAAGCTTCATCCACTTGCTGAGATTCATTAGTATACTTCACATGTACATTGTGCAGGTGCTAATGCCAATGTCTTGGTTTTCAAATTTTGTTGAAAATGAGTTTGGTGTTAATCTTGTCTCTGAACGTGGAGTCAGCTGCAATTCAAACAAGCAGCTAGAGCATTGCTTTGTGTGGAATGCTCAATAAGCTCTATTTCACTAATGCGGTCCTTGGCTATTCTGAACAATGTGAGAAAACTGGGTTTTCGTGCGAACCGGGTAAATGACGAAGATGTTTGAGGTGAGAGACATCAACCGAATTGGTTTCACTCAAACACCACTCTGCTCATTCTTGTTGAGTATAAGCTTCATCCACTTGCTGAGGTTCACTCTATACCTTACATGTGCATTTCCCTGGAGCCATTACCAGTGTCTTGATTTTCAAGCATAGCTGAAAATGGCCAACGCACTAACGTTCTCTCTGAACGTGGAGTCAGCTGCAGTTCAAACGAGCAGCTAGAGCATTGCTTTGTGTGGAATGCTCAATAAGCTCTATTTCACTAATGCGTTCCTTGGCTATTCTGAACAATGTGAGAAAACTGGGTTTTCGTGCGAGCCGGGTGTAATTGAGAAGATGTGTGAGGCGAGAGACCTCAATGGAGTTGGTTTCACTCAAACACCACGCTGTTTGTTCTTGTTGAGTTTATCCTTCATCCACATGCTGAGGTTTACCGTATAGCTAACATGTGCATTTTGCTGGAAGTATTGCCAGTGTCTTGATTATCAAGCATAGCTAAAAATGGCCAACGCACTAACCTTCTCTCTGAACGTGGAGTCAGCTGCAGTTCAAACAAGCAGCTAGAGCATTGCTTTGTGTGGAATGCTCAATAAGCTCTATTTCACTAATGCGTTCCTTGGCTATTCTGAACAATGTGAGAAAACTGGGTTTTCGTGCGAGCCGGGTATTCTCGTGAAGGTGTGTGATGTTCCAAGTTTCAATGGAGTTAGTTTCACACAAGCGCCACTCTGCCCATTGCTGAATGAAAGCTTCATCCACTTGCTGAGATTCATTAGTATACTTCACATGTACATTGTGCAGGTGCTAATGCCAATGTCTTGGTTTTCAAATTTTGTTGAAAATGAGTTTGGTGTTAATCTTGTCTCTGAACGTGGAGTCAGCTGCAATTCAAACAAGCAGCTAGAGCATTGCTTTGTGTGGAATGCTCAATCAGCTCTATTTCACTAATGCGTTCCTTGGCTATTCTGAACAATGTGAGAAAACTGGGTTTTCGTGCGAACCGGGTGAAATTGCGAAGATGTTTGAGGGGAGAGACATCAACGGAATTGGTTTCACTCAAACACCACTCTGCTCATTCTTGTTGAGTATAAGCTTCATCCACTTGCTGAGGTTCACTCTATACATTACATGTGCATTTCCCTGGAGCCATTGCCAGTGTCTTGATTTTCAAGCATAGCTGAAAATGGCCAACGCACTAACGTTCTCTCTGAACGTGGAGTCAGCTGCAGTTCAAACGAGCAGCTAGAGCATTGCTTTGTGTGGAATGCTCAATAAGCTCTATTTCACTAATGCGTTCCTTGGCTATTCTGAACAATGTGAGAAAACTGGGTTTTCGTGCGAACCGGGTAAATGACAAAGATGTGTGAGGCGAGAGACCTCAGTGGAGTTGGTTTCACTCAAACACCACTCTGCTTGTTCTTGTTGAGTATAACCTTCATCCACATGGTGAGGTTTACCGTATAGCTAACATGTGCATTTTGCTGGAAGTATTGCCAGTGTCTTGGTTTTCAAGTGTAGCTGAAAATGACTTTGTTTTTAAAGTTCTCTCTGAGCGTGGAATCAGATGCAGTTCAAACAAGCAGCTAGAGCATTGGTTTGGGTGGAATGCTCAATAAGCTCTATTTCACTAATGATTTCCTTGGCTATTCTGAACAATGTGAGAAAACTGGGTTTTCGTGCGAGCCGGGTATTCTCGTGAAGGTGTGTGATGTTCCAAGTTTCAATGGAGTTAGTTTCACACAGGCGCCACTCTGCCCATTGCAGAGTAAAATCTTCATCCACACGTTGAGTTTCATCAGTATAGCTAATACGTACATTTTGCAGGTGCTAATGCCAAAGTCTTGGTTTCCAAATTTAGCTGAAAATGACTTTGTTGCTACCCTTGTCTCTGAACGTGGAGTCAGTTGCAATTCAAACAAGCAGCTAGAGCATTGCTTTGTGTGGAATGCTCAATAAGCTCTATTTCACTAATGCGGTCCTTGGCTATTCTGAACAATGTGAGAAAACTGGGTTTTCGTGCGAACCGGGTAAATGACGAAGATGTTTGAGGTGAGAGACATCAACCGAATTGGTTTCACTCAAACACCACTCTGCTCATTCTTGTTGAGTATAAGCTTCATCCACTTGCTGAGGTTCACTCTATACCTTACATGTGCATTTCCCTGGAGCCATTGCCAGTGTCTTGATTTTCAAGCATAGCTGAAAATGGCCAACGCACTAACGTTCTCTCTGAACGTGGAGTCAGCTGCAGTTCAAACAAGCAGCTAGAGCATTGCTTTGTGTGGAATGCTCAATAAGCTCTATTTCACTAATGCGTTCCTTGGCTATTCTGAACAATGTGAGAAAACTGGGTTTTCGTGTGAGCTGGGTGTAATTGAGAAGATGTGTGAGGCGAGAGACCTCAATGGAGTTGGTTTCACTCAAACACCACGCTGTTTGTTCTTGTTGAGTTTATCCTTCATCCACATGCTGAGGTTTACCGTATAGCTAACATGTGCATTTTGCTGGAAGTATTGCCAGTGTCTTGATTATCAAGCATAGCTAAAAATGGCCAACGCACTAACCTTCTCTCTGAACGTGGAGTCAGCTGCAGTTCAAACAAGCAGCTAGAGCATTGCTTTGTGTGGAATGCTCAATAAGCTCTATTTCACTAATGCGTTCCTTGGCTATTCTGAACAATGTGAGAAAACTGGGTTTTCGTGCGAGCCGGGTATTCTCGTGAAGGTGTGTGATGTTCCAAGTTTCAATGGAGTTAGTTTCACACAAGCGCCACTCTGCCCATTGCTGAATGAAAGCTTCATCCACTTGCTGAGATTCATTAGTATACTTCACATGTACATTGTGCAGGTGCTAATGAAAATGTCTTGGTTTTCAAATTTTGTTGAAAATGAGTTTGGTGTTAATCTTGTCTCTGAACGTGGAGTCAGCTGCAATTCAAACAGGCAGCTAGAGCATTGCTTTGTGTGGAATGCTCAATAAGCTCTATTTCACTAATGCATTCCTTGGCTATTCTGAACAATGTGAGAAAACTGGGTTTTCGTGCGAACCGGGTAAATGACGAAGATGTTTGAGGTGAGAGACATCAACCGAATTGGTTTCACTCAAACACCACTCTGCTCATTCTTGTTGAGTATAAGCTTCATCCACTTGCTGAGGTTCACTCTATACCTTACATGTGCATTTCCCTGGAGCCATTGCCAGTGTCTTGATTTTCAAGCATAGCTGAAAATGGCCAACGCACTAACGTTCTCTCTGAACGTGGAGTCAGCTGCAGTTCAAACGAGCAGCTAGAGCATTGCTTTGTGTGGAATGCTCAATAAGCTCTATTTCACTAATGCGTTCCTTGGCTATTCTGAACAATGTGAGAAAACTGGGTTTTCGTGCGAGCCGGGTGTAATTGAGAAGATGTGTGAGGCGAGAGACCTCAATGGAGTTGGTTTCACTCAAACACCACGCTGTTTGTTCTTGTTGAGTTTATCCTTCATCCACATGCTGAGGTTTACCGTATAGCTAACATGTGCATTTTGCTGGAAGTATTGCCAGTGTCTTGATTATCAAGCATAGCTAAAAATGGCCAACGCACTAACCTTCTCTCTGAACGTGGAGTCAGCTGCAGTTCAAACAAGCAGCTAGAGCATTGCTTTGTGTGGAATGCTCAATAAGCTCTATTTCACTAATGCGTTCCTTGGCTATTCTGAACAATGTGAGAAAACTGGGTTTTCGTGCGAGCCGGGTATTCTCGTGAAGGTGTGTGATGTTCCAAGTTTCAATGGAGTTCGTTTCACACAAGCGCCACTCTGCCCATTGCTGAATGAAAGCTTCATCCACTTGCTGAGATTCATTAGTATACTTCACATGTACATTGTGCAGGTGCTAATGCCAATCTCTTGGTTTTCAAATTTTGTTGAAAATGAGTTTGGTGTTAATCTTGTCTCTGAACGTGGAGTCAGCTGCAATTCAAACAAGCAGCTAGAGCATTGCTTTGTGTGGAATGCTCAATAAGCTCTATTTCACTAATGCGTTCCTTGGCTATTCTGAACAATGTGAGAAAACTGGGTTTTCGTGCGAACCGGGTGAAATTGCGAAGATGTTTGAGGGGAGAGACATCAACGGAATTGGTTTCACTCAAACACCACTCTGCTCATTCTTGTTGAGTATAAGCTTCATCCACTTGCTGAGGTTCACTCTATACCTTACATGTGCATTTCCCTGGAGCCATTGCCAGTGTCTTGATTTTCAAGCATAGCTGAAAATGGCCAACGCACTAACGTTCTCTCTGAACGTGGAGTCAGCTGCAGTTCAAACGAGCAGCTAGAGCATTGCTTTGTGTGGAATGCTCAATAAGCTCTATTTCACTAATGCGTTCCTTGGCTATTCTGAACAATGTGAGAAAACTGGGTTTTCGTGCGAACCGGGTAAATGACAAAGATGTGTGAGGCGAGAGACCTCAGTGGAGTTGGTTTCACTCAAACACCACTCTGCTTGTTCTTGTTGAGTATAACCTTCATCCACATGGTGAGGTTTACCGTATAGCTAACATGTGCATTTTGCTGGAAGTATTGCCAGTGTCTTGGTTTTCAAGTGTAGCTGAAAATGACTTTGTTTTTAAAGTTCTCTCTGAGCGTGGAATCAGATGCAGTTCAAACAAGCAGCTAGAGCATTGCTTTGGGTGGAATGCTCAATAAGCTCTATTTCACTAATGATTTCCTTGGCTATTCTGAACAATGTGAGAAAACTGGGTTTTCGTGCGAGCCGGGTATTCTCGTGAAGGTGTGTGATGTTCCAAGTTTCAATGGAGTTAGTTTCACACAGGCGCCACTCTGCCCATTGCAGAGTAAAATCTTCATCCACACGTTGAGTTTCATCAGTATAGCTAATACGTACATTTTGCAGGTGCTAATGCCAAAGTCTTGGTTTCCAAATTTAGCTGAAAATGACTTTGTTGCTACCCTTGTCTCTGAACGTGGAGTCAGTTGCAATTCAAACAAGCAGCTAGAGCATTGCTTTGTGTGGAATGCTCAATAAGCTCTATTTCACTAATGCGGTCCTTGGCTATTCTGAACAATGTGAGAAAACTGGGTTTTCGTGCGAACCGGGTAAATGACGAAGATGTTTGAGGTGAGAGACATCAACCGAATTGGTTTCACTCAAACACCACTCTGCTCATTCTTGTTGAGTATAAGCTTCATCCACTTGCTGAGGTTCACTCTATACCTTACATGTGCATTTCCCTGGAGCCATTGCCAGTGTCTTGATTTTCAAGCATAGCTGAAAATGGCCAACGCACTAACGTTCTCTCTGAACGTGGAGTCAGCTGCAGTTCAAACGAGCAGCTAGAGCATTGCTTTGTGTGGAATGCTCAATAAGCTCTATTTCACTAATGCGTTCCTTGGCTATTCTGAACAATGTGAGAAAACTGGGTTTTCGTGTGAGCTGGGTGTAATTGAGAAGATGTGTGAGGCGAGAGACCTCAATGGAGTTGGTTTCACTCAAACACCACGCTGTTTGTTCTTGTTGAGTTTATCCTTCATCCACATGCTGAGGTTTACCGTATAGCTAACATGTGCATTTTGCTGGAAGTATTGCCAGTGTCTTGATTATCAAGCATAGCTAAAAATGGCCAACGCACTAACCTTCTCTCTGAACGTGGAGTCAGCTGCAGTTCAAACAAGCAGCTAGAGCATTGCTTTGTGTGGAATGCTCAATAAGCTCTATTTCACTAATGCGTTCCTTGGCTATTCTGAACAATGTGAGAAAACTGGGTTTTCGTGCGAGCCGGGTATTCTCGTGAAGGTGTGTGATGTTCCAAGTTTCAATGGAGTTAGTTTCACACAAGCGCCACTCTGCCCATTGCTGAATGAAAGCTTCATCCACTTGCTGAGATTCATTAGTATACTTCACATGTACATTGTGCAGGTGCTAATGCCAATGTCTTGGTTTTCAAATTTTGTTGAAAATGAGTTTGGTGTTAATCTTCTCTCTGAACGTGGAGTCAGCTGCAATTCAAACAGGCAGCTAGAGCATTGCTTTGTGTGGAATGCTCAATAAGCTCTATTTCACTAATGCGTTCCTTGGCTATTCTGAACAATGTGAGAAAACTGGGTTTTCGTGCGAACCGGGTAAATGACAAAGATGTGTGAGGCGAGAGACCTCAGTGGAGTTGGTTTCACTCAAACACCACTCTGCTTGTTCTTGTTGAGTATAACCTTCATCCACATGGTGAGGTTTACCGTATAGCTAACATGTGCATTTTGCTGGAAGTATTGCCAGTGTCTTGGTTTTCAAGTGTAGCTGAAAATGACTTTGTTTTTAAAGTTCTCTCTGAGCGTGGAATCAGATGCAGTTCAAACAAGCAGCTAGAGCATTGCTTTGGGTGGAATGCTCAATAAGCTCTATTTCACTAATGATTTCCTTGGCTATTCTGAACAATGTGAGAAAACTGGGTTTTCGTGCGAGCCGGGTATTCTCGTGAAGGTGTGTGATGTTCCAAGTTTCAATGGAGTTAGTTTCACACAGGCGCCACTCTGCCCATTGCAGAGTAAAATCTTCATCCACACGTTGAGTTTCATCAGTATAGCTAATACGTACATTTTGCAGGTGCTAATGCCAAAGTCTTGGTTTCCAAATTTAGCTGAAAATGACTTTGTTGCTACCCTTGTCTCTGAACGTGGAGTCAGTTGCAATTCAAACAAGCAGCTAGAGCATTGCTTTGTGTGGAATGCTCAATAAGCTCTATTTCACTAATGCGGTCCTTGGCTATTCTGAACAATGTGAGAAAACTGGGTTTTCGTGCGAACCGGGTAAATGACGAAGATGTTTGAGGTGAGAGACATCAACCGAATTGGTTTCACTCAAACACCACTCTGCTCATTCTTGTTGAGTATAAGCTTCATCCACTTGCTGAGGTTCACTCTATACCTTACATGTGCATTTCCCTGGAGCCATTGCCAGTGTCTTGATTTTCAAGCATAGCTGAAAATGGCCAACGCACTAACGTTCTCTCTGAACGTGGAGTCAGCTGCAGTTCAAACGAGCAGCTAGAGCATTGCTTTGTGTGGAATGCTCAATAAGCTCTATTTCACTAATGCGTTCCTTGGCTATTCTGAACAATGTGAGAAAACTGGGTTTTCGTGTGAGCTGGGTGTAATTGAGAAGATGTGTGAGGCGAGAGACCTCAATGGAGTTGGTTTCACTCAAACACCACGCTGTTTGTTCTTGTTGAGTTTATCCTTCATCCACATGCTGAGGTTTACCGTATAGCTAACATGTGCATTTTGCTGGAAGTATTGCCAGTGTCTTGATTATCAAGCATAGCTAAAAATGGCCAACGCACTAACCTTCTCTCTGAACGTGGAGTCAGCTGCAGTTCAAACAAGCAGCTAGAGCATTGCTTTGTGTGGAATGCTCAATAAGCTCTATTTCACTAATGCGTTCCTTGGCTATTCTGAACAATGTGAGAAAACTGGGTTTTCGTGCGAGCCGGGTATTCTCGTGAAGGTGTGTGATGTTCCAAGTTTCAATGGAGTTAGTTTCACACAAGCGCCACTCTGCCCATTGCTGAATGAAAGCTTCATCCACTTGCTGAGATTCATTAGTATACTTCACATGTACATTGTGCAGGTGCTAATGCCAATGTCTTGGTTTTCAAATTTTGTTGAAAATGAGTTTGGTGTTAATCTTCTCTCTGAACGTGGAGTCAGCTGCAATTCAAACAGGCAGCTAGAGCATTGCTTTGTGTGGAATGCTCAATAAGCTCTATTTCACTAATGCGTTCCTTGGCTATTCTGAACAATGTGAGAAAACTGGGTTTTCGTGCGAACCGGGTAAATGACGAAGATGTGTGAGGCGAGAGACCTCAGTGGAGTTGGTTTCACTCAAACACCACTCTGCTTGTTCTTGTTGAGTATAACCTTCATCCACATGGTGAGGTTTACCGTATAGCTAACATGTGCATTTTGCTGGAAGTAATGCCAGTGTCTTGGTTTTCAAGTGTAGCTGAAAATGACTTTTTTTTTAAAGTTCTCTCTGAGCGTCGAATCAGATGCAGTTCAAACGAGCAGCTAGAGCATTGCTTTGTGTGGAATGCTCAATAAGCTCTATTTCACTAATGCGTTCCTTGGCTATTCTGAACAATGTGAGAAAACTGGGTTTTCGTGCGAGCCGGGTATATTCGTGAAGGTGTGTGATGTCCAAGTTTCAATGGAGTTGGTTTCACACAAACACCACTCTGCCCATTCTGAATGAAAGCTTCTTCCACTTGCTGAGTTTCATTAGTATACTTCACATGTGCATTTTGCAGGAGCTAATGCCAAAGTCTCGGTTTTCAGTGCAGCTGAAAATGTCTTTGCTGTTAACCTTCTCTCTGAACGTGGAGTCAGCTGCAGTTCAAACGAGCAGCTAGAGCATTGCTTTGTGTGGAATGCTCAATAAGCTCTATTCACTAATGCGTTCCTTGGCTATTCTGAACAATGTGAGAAAACTGGGTTTTCGTGCGAACCGGGTAAATGACGAAGATGTGTGAGGCGAGAGACCTCAGTGGAGTTGGTTTCACTCAAACACCACTCTGCTTGTTCTTGTTGAGTATAACCTTCATCCACATGGTGAGGTTTACCGTATTAGCTAACATGTGCATTTTGCTGGAAGTATTGCCAGTGTCTTGGTTTTCAAGTGTAGCTGAAAATGACTTTGTTTTTAAAGTTCTCTCTGAGCGTCGAATCAGATGCAGTTCAAACAAGCAGCTAGAGCATTGCTTTGGGTGGAATGCTCAATAAGCTCTATTTCACTAATGCGTTCATTGGCTATTCTGAACAATGTGAGAAAACTGGGTTTTCGTGCGAGCCGGGTATTCTCGTGAAGGTGTGTGATGTTCCAAGTTTCAATGGAGTTAGTTTCACACAAGCGCCACTCTGCTTGTTCTTGCTGAATGAAAGCTTCATCCACTTGCTGAGATTCATTAGTATACTTCACATGTACATTGTGCAGGTGCTAATGTCAATGTCTTGGTTTTCAAATTTTGTTGAAAATGAGTTTGGTGTTAATCTTCTCTCTGAACGTGGAGTCAGCTGCAATTCAAACAGGCAGCTAGAGCATTGCTTTGTGTGGAATGCTCAATAAGCTCTATTTCACTAATGCGTTCCTTGGCTATTCTGAACAATGTGAGAAAACTGGGTTTTCGTGCGAACCGGGTAAATGACGAAGATGTGTGAGGCGAGAGACCTCAGTGGAGTTGGTTTCACTCAAACACCACTCTGCTTGTTCTTGTTGAGTATAACCTTCATCCACATGGTGAGGTTTACCGTATAGCTAACATGTGCATTTTGCTGGAAGTAATGCCAGTGTCTTGGTTTTCAAGTGTAGCTGAAAATGACTTTGTTTTTAAAGTTCTCTCTGAGCGTGGAATCAGATGCAGTTCAAACAAGCAGCTAGAGCATTGCTTTGTGTGGAATGCTCAATAAGCTCTATTTCACTAATGCGTTCATTGGCTATTCTGAACAATGTGAGAAAACTGGGTTTTCGTGCGAACCGGGTGAAATTGCGAAGATGTTTGAGGTGAGAGACATCAACGGAATTGGTTTCACTCAAACACCACTCTGCTCATTCTTGTTGAGTATAAGCTTCATCTACTTGCTGAGGTTCACTCTATATCTTACATGTGCATTTCCCTGGAGCCATTGACAGTGTCTTGATTTTCAAGCATAGCTGAAAATGGCCAACGCACTAACGTTCTCTATGAACGTGGAGTCAGCTGCAGTTCAAACGAGCAGCTAGAGCATTGCTTTGGATGGAATGCTCAATAAGCTCTGTTTCACTAATGCGTCCTTGGCTATTCTGAACAATGTGAGAAAACTGGGTTTTCGTGCGAGCCGGGTATATTCGTGAAGGTGTGTGATGTCCAAGTTTCAATGGAGTTGGTTTCACACAAACACCACTCTGCCCATTCTGAATGAAAGCTTCTTCCACTTGCTGAGTTTCATTAGTATACTTCACATGTATATTTTGCAGGAGCTAATGCCAATGTCTCGGTTTTCAGTGCAGCTGAAAATGTCTTTGCTGTTAGCCTTCTCTCTGAACGTGGAGTCAGCTGCAGTTCAAACGAGCAGCTAGAGCATTGCTTTGTGTGGAATGCTCAATAAGCTCTATTCACTAATGCGTTCCTTGGCTATTCTGAACAATGTGAGAAAACTGGGTTTTCGTGCGAACCGGGTAAATGACGAAGATGTGTGAGGCGAGAGACCTCAGTGGAG
Source organism: Ochotona princeps (assembly GCF_030435755.1). Lineage (NCBI taxonomy): Eukaryota > Metazoa > Chordata > Mammalia > Lagomorpha > Ochotonidae > Ochotona > Ochotona princeps. The sequence continues at coordinate 197,453 of NW_026696377.1, read as the reverse complement.
TTGGTTTCACTCAAACACCACGCTGCTTGTTCTTGTTGAGTATAACCTTCATCCACATGGTGAGGTTTACCGTATAGCTAACATGTGCATTTTGCTGGAAGTATTGCCAGTGTCTTGATTATCAAGCATAGCTAAAAATGGCCAACGCACTAACGTTCTCTCTGAGCGTGGAGTCAGCTGCAGTTCAAACGAGCAGCTAGAGCATTGCTTTGTGTGGAATGCTCAATAAGCTCTATTTCACTAATGCGTTCCTTGGCTATTCTGAACAATGTGAGAAAACTGGGTTTTCGTGCGAACCGGGTGAAATTGCGAAGATGTTTGAGGTGAGAGACTTCAACCGAATTGGTTTCACTCAAACACCACTCTGCTTGTTCTTGTTGAGTATAAGCTTCATCCACTTGCTGAGGTTCACTCTATACCTTACATGTGCATTTCCCTGGAGCCATTGAAAGTGTCTTGATTTTGAAGCATAGCTGAAAATGGCCAACGCACTAACGTTCTCTCTGAACGTGGAGTCAGCTGCAGTTCAAACGAGCAGCTAGAGCATTGCTTTGGGTGGAATGCTCAATAAGCTCTTTTTCACTAATGCGTCCTTGGCTATTCTGAACAATGTGAGAAAACTGGGTTTTCATGCGAGCCGGGTGTAATTGCGAAGATGTGTGAGGCGAGAGACCTCAATGGAGTTGGTTTCACTCAAACACCACTCTGCTTGTTCTTGTTGAGTTTAACCTTCATCCACATGGTGAGGTTTACCGTATAGCTAACATGTGCATTTTGCTGGAAGTATTGCCAGTGTCTTGATTATCAAGCATAGCTAAAAATGGCCAACGCACTAACGTTGTCTCTGAACGTGGAGTCAGCTGCAGTTCAAAAGAGCAGCTAGAGCATTGCTTTGTGTGGAATGCTCAATAAGCTCTATTTCACTAATGCGTTCCTTGGCTATTCTGAACAATGTGAGAAAACTGGGTTTTCGTGCGAGCCGGGTATATTCGTGAAGGTGTGTGATGTCCAAGTTTCAATGGAGTTAGTTTCACACAAACACCACTCTGCCCATTGCTGAATGAAAGCTTCTTCCACTTGCTGAGTTTCATTAGTATACTTCACATGTACATTTTGCAGGAGCTAATGATAAAGTCTCGGTTTTCAGTGCTGCTGAAAATGTCTTTGCTGTTAACATTCTCTCTGAACGTGGAGTCAGCTGCAGTTCAAATGAGCAGCTAGAGCATTGCTTTGTGTGGAATGCTCAATAAGCTCTATTCACTAATGCGTTCCTTGGCTATTCTGAACAATGTGAGAAAACTGGGTTTTCGTGCGAACCGGGTAAATGACGAAGATGTGTGAGGCGAGAGACCTCAGTGGAGTTGGTTTCACTCAAACACCACTCTGCTTGTTCTTGTTGAGTATAACCTTCATCCACATGCTGAGGTTTACCGTATAGCTAACATGTGCATTTTGCTGGAAGTATTGCCAGTGTCTTGGTTTTCAAGTGTAGCTGAAAATGACTTTGTTTTTAAAGTTCTCTCTGAGCGTGGAATCAGATGCAGTTCAAACAAGCAGCTAGAGCATTGCTTTGGGTGGAATGCTCAATAAGCTCTATTTCACTAATGCGTTCCTTGGCTATTCTGAACAATGTGAGAAAACTGGGTTTTCGTGCGAGCCGGGTATTCTCGTGAAGGTGTGTGATGTTCCAAGTTTCAATGGAGTTCGTTTCACACAGGCGCCACTCTGCCCATTGCTGAATGAAAGCTTCATCCACTTGCTGAGATTCATTAGTATACTTCACATGTACATTGTGCAGGTGCTAATGCCAATGTCTTGGTTTTCAAATTTTGTTGAAAATGAGTTTGGTGTTAATCTTGTCTCTGAACGTGGAGCCAGCTGCAATTCAAACAGGCAGCTAGAGCATTGCTTTGTGTGGAATGCTCAATAAGCTCCATTTCACTAATGAGTTCCTTGGCTATTCTGAACAATGTGAGAAAACTGGGTTTTCGTGCGAACCGGGTGAAATTGCGAAGATGTTTGAGGTGAGAGACATCAACCTAATTGGTTTCACTCAAACACCACTCTGCTCATTCTTGTTGAGTATAACCTTCATCCACTTGCTGAGGTTCACTCTATACCTTACATGTGCATTTCCCTGGAACCATTGCCAGTGTCTTGATTTTGAAGCATAGCTGAAAATGGCCAACGCACTAACGTTCTCTCTGAACGTGGAGTCAGCTGCAGTTCAAACGAGCAGCTAGAGCATTGCTTTGTGTGGAATGCTCAATAAGCGCTATTTCACTAATGCGTTCCTTGGCGATTCTGAACAATGTGAGAAAACTGGGTTTTCGTGCGAGCCGGGTATATTCGTGAAGGTGTGTGATGTCCAAGTTTCAATGGAGTTAGTTTCACACAAACACCACTCTGCCCATTCTGAATGAAAGCTTCTTCCACTTGCTGAGTTTCATTAGTATACTTCACATGTACATTTTGCAGGAGCTAATGATAAAGTCTCGGTTTTCAGTGCTGCTGAAAATGTCTTTGCTGTTAACCTTCTCTCTGAACGTGGAGTCAGCTGCAGTTCAAACGAGCAGCTAGAGCATTGCTTTGGGTGGAATGCTCAATAAGCTCTATTCACTAATGCGTTCCTTGGCTATTCTGAACAATGTGAGAAAACTGGGTTTTCGTGCGAACCGGGTAAATGACGAAGATGTGTGAGGCGAGAGACCTCAGTGGAGTTGGTTTCACTCAAACACCACTCTGCTTGTTCTTGTTGAGTATAACCTTCATCCACATGCTGAGGTTTACCGTATAGCTAACATGTGCATTTTGCTGGAAGTATTGCCAGTGTCTTGGTTTTCAAGTGTAGCTGAAAATGACTTTGTTTTTAAAGTTCTCTCTGAGCGTGGAATCAGATGCAGTTCAAACAAGCAGCTAGAGCATTGCTTTGGGTGGAATGCTCAATAAGCTCTATTTCACTAATGCGTTCCTTGGCTATTCTGAACAATGTGAGAAAACTGGGTTTTCGTGCGAGCCGGGTATTCTCGTGAAGGTGTGTGATGTTCCAAGTTTCAATGGAGTTCGTTTCACACAGGCGCCACTCTGCCCATTGCTGAATGAAAGCTTCATCCACTTCCTGAGATTCATTAGTATACTTCACATGTACATTGTGCAGGTGCTAATGCCAATGTCTTGGTTTTCAAATTTTGTTGAAAATGAGTTTGGTGTTAATCTTGTCTCTGAACGTGGAGTCAGCTGCAATTCAAACAAGCAGCTAGAGCATTGCTTTGTGTGGAATGCTCAATCAGCTCTATTCACTAATGCGTTCCTTGGCTATTGTGAACAATGTGAGAAAACTGGGTTTTCGTGCGAACCGGGTGAAATTGCGAAGATGTTTGAGGTGAGAGACATCAACCGAATTGGTTTCACTCAAACACCACTCTGCTCATTCTTGTTGAGTATAACCTTCATCCTCTTGCTGAGGTTCACTCTATACCTTACATGTGCATTTCCCTGGAACCATTGCCAGTGTCTTGATTTTGAAGCATAGCTGAAAATGGCCAACGCACTAACGTTCTCTCTGAACGTGGAGTCAGCTGCAGTTCAAACGAGCAGCTAGAGCATTGCTTTGTGTGGAATGCTCAATAAGCGCTATTTCACTAATGCGTTCCTTGGCGATTCTGAACAATGTGAGAAAACTGGGTTTTCGTGCGAACCGGGTAAATGACAAAGATGTGTGAGGCGAGAGACCTCAGTGGAGTTGGTTTCACTCAAACACCACTCTGCTTGTTCTTGTTGAGTATAACCTTCATCCACATGGTGAGGTTTACCGTATAGCTAACATGTGCATTTTGCTGGAAGTATTGCCAGTGTCTTGGTTTTCAAGTGTAGCTGAAAATGACTTTGTTTTTAAAGTTCTCTCTGAGCGTGGAATCAGATGCAGTTCAAACAAGCAGCTAGAGCATTGGTTTGGGTGGAATGCTCAATAAGCTCTATTTCACTAATGATTTCCTTGGCTATTCTGAACAATGTGAGAAAACTGGGTTTTCGTGCGAGCCGGGTATTCTCGTGAAGGTGTGTGATGTTCCAAGTTTCAATGGAGTTAGTTTCACACAGGCGCCACTCTGCCCATTGCAGAGTAAAATCTTCATCCACACGTTGAGTTTCATCAGTATAGCTAATACGTACATTTTGCAGGTGCTAATGCCAAAGTCTTGGTTTCCAAATTTAGCTGAAAATGACTTTGTTGCTACCCTTGTCTCTGAACGTGGAGTCAGTTGCAATTCAAACAAGCAGCTAGAGCATTGCTTTGTGTGGAATGCTCAATAAGCTCTATTTCACTAATGCGGTCCTTGGCTATTCTGAACAATGTGAGAAAACTGGGTTTTCGTGCGAACCGGGTAAATGACGAAGATGTTTGAGGTGAGAGACATCAACCGAATTGGTTTCACTCAAACACCACTCTGCTCATTCTTGTTGAGTATAAGCTTCATCCACTTGCTGAGGTTCACTCTATACCTTACATGTGCATTTCCCTGGAGCCATTGCCAGTGTCTTGATTTTCAAGCATAGCTGAAAATGGCCAACGCACTAACGTTCTCTCTGAACGTGGAGTCAGCTGCAGTTCAAACAAGCAGCTAGAGCATTGCTTTGTGTGGAATGCTCAATAAGCTCTATTTCACTAATGCGTTCCTTGGCTATTCTGAACAATGTGAGAAAACTGGGTTTTCGTGTGAGCTGGGTGTAATTGAGAAGATGTGTGAGGCGAGAGACCTCAATGGAGTTGGTTTCACTCAAACACCACGCTGTTTGTTCTTGTTGAGTTTATCCTTCATCCACATGCTGAGGTTTACCGTATAGCTAACATGTGCATTTTGCTGGAAGTATTGCCAGTGTCTTGATTATCAAGCATAGCTAAAAATGGCCAACGCACTAACCTTCTCTCTGAACGTGGAGTCAGCTGCAGTTCAAACAAGCAGCTAGAGCATTGCTTTGTGTGGAATGCTCAATAAGCTCTATTTCACTAATGCGTTCCTTGGCTATTCTGAACAATGTGAGAAAACTGGGTTTTCGTGCGAGCCGGGTATTCTCGTGAAGGTGTGTGATGTTCCAAGTTTCAATGGAGTTAGTTTCACACAAGCGCCACTCTGCCCATTGCTGAATGAAAGCTTCATCCACTTGCTGAGATTCATTAGTATACTTCACATGTACATTGTGCAGGTGCTAATGAAAATGTCTTGGTTTTCAAATTTTGTTGAAAATGAGTTTGGTGTTAATCTTGTCTCTGAACGTGGAGTCAGCTGCAATTCAAACAGGCAGCTAGAGCATTGCTTTGTGTGGAATGCTCAATAAGCTCTATTTCACTAATGCGGTCCTTGGCTATTCTGAACAATGTGAGAAAACTGGGTTTTCGTGCGAGCCGGGTAAATGACGAAGATGTTTGAGGTGAGAGACATCAACCGAATTGGTTTCACTCAAACACCACTCTGCTCATTCTTGTTGAGTATAAGCTTCATCCACTTGCTGAGGTTCACTCTATACCTTACATGTGCATTTCCCTGGAGCCATTGCCAGTGTCTTGATTTTCAAGCATAGCTGAAAATGGCCAACGCACTAACGTTCTCTCTGAACGTGGAGTCAGCTGCAGTTCAAACGAGCAGCTAGAGCATTGCTTTGTGTGGAATGCTCAATAAGCTCTATTTCACTAATGCGTTCCTTGGCTATTCTGAACAATGTGAGAAAACTGGGTTTTCGTGCGAGCCGGGTGTAATTGAGAAGATGTGTGAGGCGAGAGACCTCAATGGAGTTGGTTTCACTCAAACACCACGCTGTTTGTTCTTGTTGAGTTTATCCTTCATCCACATGCTGAGGTTTACCGTATAGCTAACATGTGCATTTTGCTGGAAGTATTGCCAGTGTCTTGATTATCAAGCATAGCTAAAAATGGCCAACGCACTAACCTTCTCTCTGAACGTGGAGTCAGCTGCAGTTGAAACGAGCAGCTAGAGCATTGCTTTGTGTGGAATGTTCAATAAGCTCTATTTCACTAATGCATTCCTTGGCTATTCTGAACAATGTGAGAAAACTGGGTTTTCGTGCGAACCGGGTAAATGACAAAGATGTGTGAGGCGAGAGACCTCAGTGGAGTTGGTTTCACTCAAACACCACTCTGCTTGTTCTTGTTGAGTATAACCTTCATCCACATGGTGAGGTTTACCGTATAGCTAACATGTGCATTTTGCTGGAAGTATTGCCAGTGTCTTGGTTTTCAAGTGTAGCTGAAAATGACTTTGTTTTTAAAGTTCTCTCTGAGCGTCGAATCAGATGCAGTTCAAACAAGCAGCTAGAGCATTGCTTTGGGTGGAATGCTCAATAAGCTCTATTTCACTAATGATTTCCTTGGCTATTCTGAACAATGTGAGAAAACTGGGTTTTCGTGCGAGCCGGGTATTCTCGTGAAGGTGTGTGATGTTCCAAGTTTCAATGGAGTTAGTTTCACACAGGCGCCACTCTGCCCATTGCAGAGTAAAATCTTCATCCACACGTTGAGTTTCATCAGTATAGCTAATACGTACATTTTGCAGGTGCTAATGCCAAAGTCTTGGTTTCCAAATTTAGCTGAAAATGACTTTGTTGCTACCCTTGTCTCTGAACGTGGAGTCAGTTGCAATTCAAACAAGCAGCTAGAGCATTGCTTTGTGTGGAATGCTCAATAAGCTCTATTTCACTAATGCGGTCCTTGGCTATTCTGAACAATGTGAGAAAACTGGGTTTTCGTGCGAACCGGGTAAATGACGAAGATGTTTGAGGTGAGAGACATCAACCGAATTGGTTTCACTCAAACACCACTCTGCTCATTCTTGTTGAGTATAAGCTTCATCCACTTGCTGAGGTTCACTCTATACCTTACATGTGCATTTCCCTGGAGCCATTGCCAGTGTCTTGATTTTCAAGCATAGCTGAAAATGGCCAACGCACTAACGTTCTCTCTGAACGTGGAGTCAGCTGCAGTTCAAACGAGCAGCTAGAGCATTGCTTTGTGTGGAATGCTCAATAAGCTCTATTTCACTAATGCGTTCCTTGGCTATTCTGAACAATGTGAGAAAACTGGGTTTTCGTGTGAGCTGGGTGTAATTGAGAAGATGTGTGAGGCGAGAGACCTCAATGGAGTTGGTTTCACTCAAACACCACGCTGTTTGTTCTTGTTGAGTTTATCCTTCATCCACATGCTGAGGTTTACCGTATAGCTAACATGTGCATTTTGCTGGAAGTATTGCCAGTGTCTTGATTATCAAGCATAGCTAAAAATGGCCAACGCACTAACCTTCTCTCTGAACGTGGAGTCAGCTGCAGTTCAAACAAGCAGCTAGAGCATTGCTTTGTGTGGAATGCTCAATAAGCTCTATTTCACTAATGCGTTCCTTGGCTATTCTGAACAATGTGAGAAAACTGGGTTTTCGTGCGAGCCGGGTATTCTCGTGAAGGTGTGTGATGTTCCAAGTTTCAATGGAGTTAGTTTCACACAAGCGCCACTCTGCCCATTGCTGAATGAAAGCTTCATCCACTTGCTGAGATTCATTAGTATACTTCACATGTACATTGTGCAGGTGCTAATGCCAATGTCTTGGTTTTCAAATTTTGTTGAAAATGAGTTTGGTGTTAATCTTCTCTCTGAACGTGGAGTCAGCTGCAATTCAAACAGGCAGCTAGAGCATTGCTTTGTGTGGAATGCTCAATAAGCTCTATTTCACTAATGCGTTCCTTGGCTATTCTGAACAATGTGAGAAAACTGGGTTTTCGTGTGAGCTGGGTGTAATTGAGAAGATGTGTGAGGCGAGAGACCTCAATGGAGTTGGTTTCACTCAAACACCACGCTGTTTGTTCTTGTTGAGTTTATCCTTCATCCACATGCTGAGGTTTACCGTATAGCTAACATGTGCATTTTGCTGGAAGTATTGCCAGTGTCTTGATTATCAAGCATAGCTAAAAATGGCCAACGCACTAACCTTCTCTCTGAACGTGGAGTCAGCTGCAGTTCAAACAAGCAGCTAGAGCATTGCTTTGTGTGGAATGCTCAATAAGCTCTATTTCACTAATGCGTTCCTTGGCTATTCTGAACAATGTGAGAAAACTGGGTTTTCGTGCGAGCCGGGTATTCTCGTGAAGGTGTGTGATGTTCCAAGTTTCAATGGAGTTAGTTTCACACAAGCGCCACTCTGCCCATTGCTGAATGAAAGCTTCATCCACTTGCTGAGATTCATTAGTATACTTCACATGTACATTGTGCAAGTGCTAATGAAAATGTCTTGGTTTTCAAATTTTGTTGAAAATGAGTTTGGTGTTAATCTTGTCTCTGAACGTGGAGTCAGCTGCAATTCAAACAGGCAGCTAGAGCATTGCTTTGTGTGGAATGCTCAATAAGCTCTATTTCACTAATGCGGTCCTTGGCTATTCTGAACAATGTGAGAAAACTGGGTTTTCGTGCGAACCGGGTAAATGACGAAGATGTGTGAGGCGAGAGACCTCAGTGGAGTTGGTTTCACTCAAACACCACTCTGCTTGTTCTTGTTGAGTATAACCTTCATCCACATGGTGAGGTTTACCGTATAGCTAACATGTGCATTTTGCTGGAAGTATTGCCAGTGTCTTGGTTTTCAAGTGTAGCTGAAAATGACTTTGTTTTTAAAGTTCTCTCTGAGCGTCGAATCAGATGCAGTTCAAACGAGCAGCTAGAGCATTGCTTTGTGTGGAATGTTCAATAAGCTCTATTTCACTAATGCGTTCCTTGGCTATTCTGAACAATGTGAGAAAACTGGGTTTTCGTGCGAGCCGGGTATATTCGTGAAGGTGTGTGATGTCCAAGTTTCAATGGAGTTGGTTTCACACAAACACCACTCTGCCCATTCTGAATGAAAGCTTCTTCCACTTGCTGAGTTTCATTAGTATACTTCACATGTGCATTTTGCAGGAGCTAATGCCAAAGTCTCGGTTTTCAGTGCAGCTGAAAATGTCTTTGCTGTTAACCTTCTCTCTGAACGTGGAGTCAGCTGCAGTTCAAACGAGCAACTAGAGCATTGCTTTGTGTGGAATGCTCAATAAGCTCTATTCACTAATGCGTTCCTTGGCTATTCTGAACAATGTGAGAAAACTGGGTTTTCGTGCGAACCGGGTAAATGACGAAGATGTGTGAGGCGAGAGACCTCAGTGGAGTTGGTTTCACTCAAACACCACTCTGCTTGTTCTTGTTGAGTATAACCTTCATCCACATGGTGAGGTTTACCGTATTAGCTAACATGTGCATTTTGCTGGAAGTATTGCCAGTGTCTTGGTTTTCAAGTGTAGCTGAAAATGACTTTGTTTTTAAAGTTCTCTCTGAGCGTGGAATCAGATGCAGTTCAAACAAGCAGCTAGAGCATTGCTTTGGGTGGAATGCTCAATAAGCTCTATTTCACTAATGCGTTCATTGGCTATTCTGAACAATGTGAGAAAACTGGGTTTTCGTGCGAGCCGGGTATTCTCGTGAAGGTGTGTGATGTTCCAAGTTTCAATGGAGTTAGTTTCACACAAGCGCCACTCTGCTTGTTCTTGCTGAATGAAAGCTTCATCCACTTGCTGAGATTCATTAGTATACTTCACATGTACATTGTGCAGGTGCTAATGCCAATGTCTTGGTTTTCAAATTTTGTTGAAAATGAGTTTGGTGTTAATCTTCTCTCTGAACGTGGAGTCAGCTGCAATTCAAACAGGCAGCTAGAGCATTGCTTTGTGTGGAATGCTCAATAAGCTCTATTTCACTAATGCGTTCCTTGGCTATTCTGAACAATGTGAGAAAACTGGGTTTTCGTGCGAACCGGGTAAATGACGAAGATGTGTGAGGCGAGAGACCTCAGTGGAGTTGGTTTCACTCAAACACCACTCTGCTTGTTCTTGTTGAGTATAACCTTCATCCACATGGTGAGGTTTACCGTATAGCTAACATGTGCATTTTGCTGGAAGTAATGCCAGTGTCTTGGTTTTCAAGTGTAGCTGAAAATGACTTTTTTTTTAAAGTTCTCTCTGAGCGTCGAATCAGATGCAGTTCAAACGAGCAGCTAGAGCATTGCTTTGTGTGGAATGCTCAATAAGCTCTATTTCACTAATGCGTTCCTTGGCTATTCTGAACAATGTGAGAAAACTGGGTTTTCGTGCGAGCCGGGTATATTCGTGAAGGTGTGTGATGTCCAAGTTTCAATGGAGTTGGTTTCACACAAACACCACTCTGCCCATTCTGAATGAAAGCTTCTTCCACTTGCTGAGTTTCATTAGTATACTTCACATGTGCATTTTGCAGGAGCTAATGCCAAAGTCTCGGTTTTCAGTGCAGCTGAAAATGTCTTTGCTGTTAACCTTCTCTCTGAACGTGGAGTCAGCTGCAGTTCAAACGAGCAGCTAGAGCATTGCTTTGGGTGGAATGCTCAATAAGCTCTATTTCACTAATGCGTTCATTGGCTATTCTGAACAATGTGAGAAAACTGGGTTTTCGTGCGAGCCGGGTATTCTCGTGAAGGTGTGTGATGTTCCAAGTTTCAATGGAGTTAGTTTCACACAAGCGCCACTCTGCTTGTTCTTGCTGAATGAAAGCTTCATCCACTTGCTGAGATTCATTAGTATACTTCACATGTACATTGTGCAGGTGCTAATGCCAATGTCTTGGTTTTCAAATTTTGTTGAAAATGAGTTTGGTGTTAATCTTCTCTCTGAACGTGGAGTCAGCTGCAATTCAAACAGGCAGCTAGAGCATTGCTTTGTGTGGAATGCTCAATAAGCTCTATTTCACTAATGCGTTCCTTGGCTATTCTGAACAATGTGAGAAAACTGGGTTTTCGTGCGAACCGGGTAAATGACGAAGATGTGTGAGGCGAGAGACCTCAGTGGAGTTGGTTTCACTCAAACACCACTCTGCTTGTTCTTGTTGAGTATAACCTTCATCCACATGGTGAGGTTTACCGTATAGCTAACATGTGCATTTTGCTGGAAGTAATGCCAGTGTCTTGGTTTTCAAGTGTAGCTGAAAATGACTTTGTTTTTAAAGTTCTCTCTGAGCGTGGAATCAGATGCAGTTCAAACAAGCAGCTAGAGCATTGCTTTGTGTGGAATGCTCAATAAGCTCTATTTCACTAATGCGTTCATTGGCTATTCTGAACAATGTGAGAAAACTGGGTTTTCGTGCGAACCGGGTGAAATTGCGAAGATGTTTGAGGTGAGAGACATCAACGGAATTGGTTTCACTCAAACACCACTCTGCTCATTCTTGTTGAGTATAAGCTTCATCTACTTGCTGAGGTTCACTCTATATCTTACATGTGCATTTCCCTGGAGCCATTGACAGTGTCTTGATTTTCAAGCATAGCTGAAAATGGCCAACGCACTAACGTTCTCTATGAACTTGGAGTCAGCTGCAGTTCAAACGAGCAGCTAGAGCATTGCTTTGGATGGAATGCTCAATAAGCTCTGTTTCACTAATGCGTCCTTGGCTATTCTGAACAATGTGAGAAAACTGGGTTTTCGTGCGAGCCGGGTATATTCGTGAAGGTGTGTGATGTCCAAGTTTCAATGGAGTTGGTTTCACACAAACACCACTCTGCCCATTCTGAATGAAAGCTTCTTCCACTTGCTGAGATTCATTAGTATACTTCACATGTACATTATGCAGGAGCTAATGCCAAAGTCTCGGTTTTCAGTGCAGCTGAAAATGTCTTTGCTGTTAGCCTTCTCTCTGAACGTGGAGTCAGCTGCAGTTCAAACGAGCAGCTAGAGCATTGCTTTGTGTGGAATGCTCAATAAGCTCTATTCACTAATGCGTTCCTTGGCTATTCTGAACAATGTGAGAAAACTGGGTTTTCGTGCGAACCGGGTAAATGACGAAGATGTGTGAGGCGAGAGACCTCAGTGGAGTTGGTTTCACTCAAACACCACGCTGCTTGTTCTTGTTGAGTATAACCTTCATCCACATGGTGAGGTTTACCGTATAGCTAACATGTGCATTTTGCTGGAAGTATTGCCAGTGTCTTGATTATCAAGCATAGCTAAAAATGGCCAACGCACTAACGTTCTCTCTGAGCGTGGAGTCAGCTGCAGTTCAAACGAGCAGCTAGAGCATTGCTTTGTGTGGAATGCTCAATAAGCTCTATTTCACTAATGCGTTCCTTGGCTATTCTGAACAATGTGAGAAAACTGGGTTTTCGTGCGAACCGGGTGAAATTGCGAAGATGTTTGAGGTGAGAGACTTCAACCGAATTGGTTTCACTCAAACACCACTCTGCTTGTTCTTGTTGAGTATAAGCTTCATCCACTTGCTGAGGTTCACTCTATACCTTACATGTGCATTTCCCTGGAGCCATTGAAAGTGTCTTGATTTTGAAGCATAGCTGAAAATGGCCAACGCACTAACGTTCTCTCTGAACGTGGAGTCAGCTGCAGTTCAAACGAGCAGCTAGAGCATTGCTTTGGGTGGAATGCTCAATAAGCTCTTTTTCACTAATGCGTCCTTGGCTATTCTGAACAATGTGAGAAAACTGGGTTTTCATGCGAGCCGGGTGTAATTGCGAAGATGTGTGAGGCGAGAGACCTCAATGGAGTTGGTTTCACTCAAACACCACTCTGCTTGTTCTTGTTGAGTTTAACCTTCATCCACATGGTGAGGTTTACCGTATAGCTAACATGTGCATTTTGCTGGAAGTATTGCCAGTGTCTTGATTATCAAGCATAGCTAAAAATGGCCAACGCACTAACGTTGTCTCTGAACGTGGAGTCAGCTGCAGTTCAAAAGAGCAGCTAGAGCATTGCTTTGTGTGGAATGCTCAATAAGCTCTATTTCACTAATGCGTTCCTTGGCTATTCTGAACAATGTGAGAAAACTGGGTTTTCGTGCGAGCCGGGTATATTCGTGAAGGTGTGTGATGTCCAAGTTTCAATGGAGTTAGTTTCACACAAACACCACTCTGCCCATTGCTGAATGAAAGCTTCTTCCACTTGCTGAGTTTCATTAGTATACTTCACATGTACATTTTGCAGGAGCTAATGATAAAGTCTCGGTTTTCAGTGCTGCTGAAAATGTCTTTGCTGTTAACATTCTCTCTGAACGTGGAGTCAGCTGCAGTTCAAATGAGCAGCTAGAGCATTGCTTTGTGTGGAATGCTCAATAAGCTCTATTCACTAATGCGTTCCTTGGCTATTCTGAACAATGTGAGAAAACTGGGTTTTCGTGCGAACCGGGTAAATGACGAAGATGTGTGAGGCGAGAGACCTCAGTGGAGTTGGTTTCACTCAAACACCACTCTGCTTGTTCTTGTTGAGTATAACCTTCATCCACATGCTGAGGTTTACCGTATAGCTAACATGTGCATTTTGCTGGAAGTATTGCCAGTGTCTTGGTTTTCAAGTGTAGCTGAAAATGACTTTGTTTTTAAAGTTCTCTCTGAGCGTGGAATCAGATGCAGTTCAAACAAGCAGCTAGAGCATTGCTTTGGGTGGAATGCTCAATAAGCTCTATTTCACTAATGCGTTCCTTGGCTATTCTGAACAATGTGAGAAAACTGGGTTTTCGTGCGAGCCGGGTATTCTCGTGAAGGTGTGTGATGTTCCAAGTTTCAATGGAGTTCGTTTCACACAGGCGCCACTCTGCCCATTGCTGAATGAAAGCTTCATCCACTTGCTGAGATTCATTAGCATACTTCACATGTACATTGTGCAGGTGCTAATGCCAAAGTCTTGGTTTCCAAATTTAGCTGAAAATGACTTTGTTGTTACCCTTGTCTCTGAACGTGGAGTCAGTTGCAATTCAAACAAGCAGCTAGAGCATTGCTTTGTGTGGAATGCTCAATCAGCTCTATCCACTAATGCGTTCCTTGGCTATTCTGAACAATGTGAGAAAACTGGGTTTTCGTGCGAGCCGGGTATTCTCGTGAAGGTGTGTGATGTTCCAAGTTTCAATGGAGTTCGTTTCACACAGGCGCCACTCTGCCCATTGCTGAATGAAAGCTTCATCCACTTGCTGAGATTCATTAGTATACTTCACATGTACATTGTGCAGGTGCTAATGCCAATGTCTTGGTTTTCAAATTTTGTTGAAAATGAGTTTGGTGTTAATCTTGTCTCTGAACGTGGAGTCAGCTGCAATTCAAACAGGCAGCTAGAGCATTGCTTTGTGTGGAATGCTCAATAAGCTCCATTTCACTAATGAGTTCCTTGGCTATTCTGAACAATGTGAGAAAACTGGGTTTTCGTGCGAACCGGGTGAAATTGCGAAGATGTTTGAGGTGAGAGACATCAACCTAATTGGTTTCACTCAAACACCACTCTGCTCATTCTTGTTGAGTATAACCTTCATCCACTTGCTGAGGTTCACTCTATACCTTACATGTGCATTTCCCTGGAACCATTGCCAGTGTCTTGATTTTGAAGCATAGCTGAAAATGGCCAACGCACTAACGTTCTCTCTGAACGTGGAGTCAGCTGCAGTTCAAACGAGCAGCTAGAGCATTGCTTTGTGTGGAATGCTCAATAAGCGCTATTTCACTAATGCGTTCCTTGGCGATTCTGAACAATGTGAGAAAACTGGGTTTTCGTGCGAGCCGGGTATATTCGTGAAGGTGTGTGATGTCCAAGTTTCAATGGAGTTAGTTTCACACAAACACCACTCTGCCCATTCTGAATGAAAGCTTCTTCCACTTGCTGAGTTTCATTAGTATACTTCACATGTACATTTTGCAGGAGCTAATGATAAAGTCTCGGTTTTCAGTGCTGCTGAAAATGTCTTTGCTGTTAACCTTCTCTCTGAACGTGGAGTCAGCTGCAGTTCAAACGAGCAGCTAGAGCATTGCTTTGTGTGGAATGCTCAATAAGCTCTATTCACTAATGCGTTCCTTGGCTATTCTGAACAATGTGAGAAAACTGGGTTTTCGTGCGAACCGGGTAAATGACGAAGATGTGTGAGGCGAGAGACCTCAGTGGAGTTGGTTTCACTCAAACACCACTCTGCTTGTTCTTGTTGAGTATAACCTTCATCCACATGCTGAGGTTTACCGTATAGCTAACATGTGCATTTTGCTGGAAGTATTGCCAGTGTCTTGGTTTTCAAGTGTAGCTGAAAATGACTTTGTTTTTAAAGTTCTCTCTGAGCGTGGAATCAGATGCAGTTCAAACAAGCAGCTAGAGCATTGCTTTGGGTGGAATGCTCAATAAGCTCTATTTCACTAATGCGTTCCTTGGCTATTCTGAACAATGTGAGAAAACTGGGTTTTCGTGCGAGCCGGGTATTCTCGTGAAGGTGTGTGATGTTCCAAGTTTCAATGGAGTTCGTTTCACACAGGCGCCACTCTGCCCATTGCTGAATGAAAGCTTCATCCACTTCCTGAGATTCATTAGTATACTTCACATGTACATTGTGCAGGTGCTAATGCCAATGTCTTGGTTTTCAAATTTTGTTGAAAATGAGTTTGGTGTTAATCTTGTCTCTGAACGTGGAGTCAGCTGCAATTCAAACAAGCAGCTAGAGCATTGCTTTGTGTGGAATGCTCAATCAGCTCTATTCACTAATGCGTTCCTTGGCTATTGTGAACAATGTGAGAAAACTGGGTTTTCGTGCGAACCGGGTAAATGACGAAGATGTGTGAGGCGAGAGACCTCAGTGGAGTTGGTTTCACTCAAACACCACTCTGCTTGTTCTTGTTGTGTATAACATTCATCCACATGCTGAGGTTTACCGTATAGCTAACATGTGCATTTTGCTGGAAGTATTGCCAGTGTCTTGATTATCAAGCATAGCTAAAAATGGCCAACGCACTAACGTTCTCTCTGAACGTGGAGTCAGCTGCAGTTCAAACGAGCAGCTAGAGCATAGCTTTGTGTGGAATGCTCAATAAGCGCTATTTCACTAATGCGTTCCTTGGCTATTCTGAACAATGTGAGAAAACTGGGTTTTCGTGCGAACCGGGTAAATGACGAAGATGTGTGAGGCGAGAGACCTCAGTGGAGTTGGTTTCACTCAAACACCACTCTGCTTGTTCTTGTTGAGTATAACCTTCATCCACATGCTGAGGTTTACCGTATAGCTAACATGTGCATTTTGCTGGAAGTATTGCCAGTGTCTTGGTTTTCAAGTGTAGCTGAAAATGACTTTGTTTTTAAAGTTCTCTCTGAGCGTGGAATCAGATGCAGTTCAAACAAGCAGCTAGAGCATTGCTTTGGGTGGAATGCTCAATAAGCTCTATTTCACTAATGCGTTCCTTGGCTATTCTGAACAATGTGAGAAAACTGGGTTTTCGTGCGAGCCGGGTATTCTCGTGAAGGTGTGTGATGTTCCAAGTTTCAATGGAGTTCGTTTCACACAGGCGCCACTCTGCCCATTGCTGAATGAAAGCTTCATCCACTTGCTGAGATTCATTAGTATACTTCACATGTACATTGTGCAGGTGCTAATGCCAATGTCTTGGTTTTCAAATTTTGTTGAAAATGAGTTTGGTGTTAATCTTGTCTCTGAACGTGGAGTCAGCTGCAATTCAAACAGGCAGCTAGAGCATTGCTTTGTGTGGAATGCTCAATAAGCTCTATTTCACTAATGCGTTCCTTGGCTATTCTGAACAATGTGAGAAAACTGGGTTTCCGTGTGAGCCGGGTATATTCGTGAAGGTGTGTGATGTTCCAAGTTTCAATGGAGTTCGTTTCACACAAGCGCCACTCTGCCCATTGCAGAGTGAAAGCTTCATCCACACGCTGAGTTTCATCAGTATAGCTAATAAGAACATTTTGCAGGTGCTAATGCCAATGTCTTGGTTTTCAAATTTAGCTGAAAATGACTTTGTTGTTACCCTTGTCTCTGAACGTGGAGTCAGTTGCAATTCAAACAAGCAGCTAGAGCATTGCTTTGTGTGGAATGCTCAATAAGCTCTATTTCACTAATGCGTTCCTTGGCTATTCTGAACAATGTGAGAAAACTGGGTTTTCGTGCGAGCCGGGTATATTCGTGAAGGTGTGTGATGTCCAAGTTTCAATGGAGTTAGTTTCACACAAACACCACTCTGCCCATTCTGAATGAAAGCTTCTTCCACTTGCTGAGTTTCATTAGTATACTTCACATGTACATTTTGCAGGAGCTAATGATAAAGTCTCGGTTTTCAGTGCTGCTGAAAATGTCTTTGCTGTTAACCTTCTCTCTGAACGTGGAGTCAGCTGCAGTTCAAACGAGCAGCTAGAGCATTGCTTTGTGTGGAATGCTCAATAAGCTCTATTCACTAATGCGTTCCTTGGCTATTCTGAACAATGTGAGAAAACTGGGTTTTCGTGCGAACCGGGTAAATGACGAAGATGTGTGAGGCGAGAGACCTCAGTGGAGTTGGTTTCACTCAAACACCACTCTGCTTGTTCTTGTTGAGTATAACCTTCATCCACATGCTGAGGTTTACCGTATAGCTAACATGTGCATTTTGCTGGAAGTATTGCCAGTGTCTTGGTTTTCAAGTGTAGCTGAAAATGACTTTGTTTTTAAAGTTCTCTCTGAGCCTTGAATCAGATGCAGTTCAAACAAGCAGCTAGAGCATTGCTTTGGGTGGAATGCTCAATAAGCTCTATTTCACTAATGCGTTCCTTGGCTATTCTGAACAATGTGAGAAAACTGGGTTTTCGTGCGAGCCGGGTATTCTCGTGAAGGTGTGTGATGTTCCAAGTTTCAATGGAGTTCGTTTCACGCAAGCGCCACTCTGCCCATTGCAGAGTGAAATCTTCATCCACATGCTGAGTTTCATCAGTATAGCTAATATGTACATTTTGCAGGTGCTAATGCCAAAGTCTTGGTTTCCAAATTTAGCTGAAAATGACTTTGTTGTTACCCTTGTCTCTGAACGTGGAGTCAGTTGCAATTCAAACAAGCAGCTAGAGCATTGCTTTGTGTGGAATGCTCAATAAGCTCTATTTCACTAATGCGTTCCTTGGCTATTCTGAACAATGTGAGAAAACTGGGTTTTCGTGCGAGCCGGGTATTCTCGTGAAGGTGTGTGATGTTCCAAGTTTCAATGGAGTTAGTTTCACACAAGCGCCACTCTGCCCATTGCTGAATGAAAGCTTCATCCACTTGCTGAGATTCATTAGTATACTTCACATGTACATTGTGCAGGTGCTAATGCCAATGTCTTGGTTTTCAAATTTTGTTGAAAATGAGTTTGGTGTTAATCTTGTCTCTGAACGTGGAGTCAGCTGCAATTCAAACAAGCAGCTAGAGCATTGCTTTGTGTGTAATGCTCAATAAGCTCTATTTCACTAATGCGTTCCTTGGCTATTCTGAACAATGTGAGAAAACTGGGTTTTCGTGCGAACCGGGTGAAATTGCGAAGATGTGTGAGGCGAGAGACCTCAAAGGAGTTGGTTTCACACAAACACCACTCTGCTCATTCTTGTTGAGTATAAGCTTCATCCACTTGCTGAGGTTCACTCTATACCTTATATGTGCTTTCCCTGGAGCCATTGCCAGTGTCTTGATTTTCAAGCATAGCTGAAAATAGCCAAAGCACTAACGTTCTCTCTGAACGTGGAGTCAGCTGCAGTTCAAACAAGCAGCTAGAGCATTGCTTTGTGTGGAATGCTCAATAAGCTCTATTTCACTAATGCGTTCCTTGGCTATTCTGAACAATGTGAGAAAACTGGGTTTTCGTGTGAGCCGGGTATATTCGTGAAGGTGTGTGATGTTCCAAGTTTCAATGGAGTTAGTTTCACACAAGCGCCACTCTGCCCATTGCAGAGTGAAATCTTCATCCACACGCTGAGTTTCATCAGTATAGCTAATACGAACATTTTGCAGGTGCTAATGCCAATGTCTTGGTTTCCAAATTTAGCTGAAAATGACTTTGTTGTTACCCTTGTCTCTGAACGTGGAGTCAGTTGCAATTCAAACAAGCAGCTAGAGCATTGCTTTGTGTGGAATGCTCAATAAGCTCTATTTCACTAATGCGTTCCTTGGCTATTCTGAACAATGTGAGAAAACTGGGTTTTCGTGCGAGACGGGTATTCTCGTGAAGGTGTGTGATATTCCAAGTTTCAATATAGTTAGTTTCACACAAGCGCCACTCTGCCCATTGCTGAATGAAAGCTTCATCCACTTGCTGAGATTCATTAGTATACTTCTCATGTACATTGTGCAGGTGCAAATGCCAATGTCTTGGTTTTCAAATTTTGTTGAAAATGAGTTTGGTGTTAATCTTGTCTCTGAACGTGGAGTCAGCTGCAATTCAAACAAGCAGCTAGAGCATTGCTTTGTGTGGAATGCTCAATAAGCTCTATTTCACTAATGCGTCCTTGGCTATTCTGAACAATGTGAGAAAACTGGGTTTTCGTGTGAGCCAGGTGTAATTGTGAAGATGTGTGAGGCGAGAGACCTCAATGGAGTTGGTTTCACTCAAACGCCACACTGTATGTTCTGGTTGAGTTTAACCTTCATCCACATGCTGAGGTTTACCGTATAGCTAACATGTGCATTTTGCTGGAAGTATTGCCAGTGTCTTGATTATCAAGCATAGCTAAAAATGGCCAACGCACTAACGTTCTCTCTGAACGTGGAGTCAGCTGCAGTTCAAACGAGCAGCTAGAGCATTGCTTTGTGTGGAATGTTCAATAAGCTCTATTTCACTAATGCATTCCTTGGCTATTCTGAACAATGTGAGAAAACTGGGTTTTCGTGCGAGCCGGGTATTCTCGTGAACGTGTGTGATGTTCCAAGCGCCTCTCTGCTTGTTCTAGCTGAATGAAAGCTTCATCCACTTGCTGAGATTCATTAGTATACTTCACATGTACATTGTGCAGGTGCTAATGCCAATGTCTTGGTTTTCAAATTTTGTTGAAAATGAGTTTGGTGTTAATCTTGTCTCTGAACGAGGAGTCAGCTGCAATTCAAACAGGCAGCTAGAGCATTGCTTTGTGTGGAATGCTCAATAAGCTCTATTTCACTAATGCGTTCCTTGGCTATTCTGAACAATGTGAGAAAACTGGGTTTTCGTGCGAACCGGGTGAAATTGCGAAGATGTTTGAGGTGAGAGACATCAACCGAATTGGTTTCACTCAAACACCACTCTGCTCATTCTTGTTGAGTATAAGCTTCATCCACTTGCTGAGGTTCACTCTATACCTTACATGTGCATTTCCCTGGAACCATTGCCAGTGTCTTGATTTTGAAGCATAGCTGAAAATGGCCAACGCACTAACGTTCTCTCTGAACGTGGAGTCAGCTGCAGTTCAAACGAGCAGCTAGAGCATTGCTTTGTGTGGAATGCTCAATAAGCGCTATTTCACTAATGCGTTCCTTGGCGATTCTGAACAATGTGAGAAAACTGGGTTTTCGTGCGAGCCGGGTATATTCGTGAAGGTGTGTGATGTCCAAGTTTCAATGGAGTTAGTTTCACACAAACACCACTCTGCCCATTCTGAATGAAAGCTTCTTCCACTTGCTGAGTTTCATTAGTATACTTCACATGTACATTTTGCAGGAGCTAATGATAAAGTCTCGGTTTTCAGTGCTGCTGAAAATGTCTTTGCTGTTAACCTTCTCTCTGAACGTGGAGTCAGCTGCAGTTCAAACGAGCAGCTAGAGCATTGCTTTGTGTGGAATGCTCAATAAGCGCTATTTCACTAATGCGTTCCTTGGCTATTCTGAACAATGTGAGAAAACTGGGTTTTCGTGTGAGCCGGGTGTAATTACGAAGATGTGTGAGGCGAGAGACCTCAGTGGAGTTGGTTTCACTCAAACACCACTCTGCTTGTTCTTGCTGAGTATAACCTTCATCCACATGCTGAGGTTTACCGTATAGCTAACATGTGCATTTTGCTGGAAGTATTGCCAGTGTCTTGGTTTTCAAGTGTAGCTGAAAATGACTGTTTTTAAAGTTCTCTCTGAGCGTGGAATCAGATGCAGTTCAAACAAGCAGCTAGAGCATTGCTTTGGGTGGAATGTTCAATAAGCTCTATTTCACTAATGCGTTCCTTGGCTATTCTGAACAATGTGAGAAAACTGGGTTTTCGTGCGAACCGGGAGAATTTGCGAAGATGTGTGAGGCGAGAGACCTCAATGGAGTTAGTTTCACACAAACACCACTCTGCCCATTCTGAATGAAAGCTTCATCCACTTGCTGAGTTTCATTAGTATACTTCACATGTACATTGTGCAGGTGCTAATGCCAATGTCTTGGTTTTCAAATTTTGTTGAAAATGAGTTTGGTGTTAATCTTGTCTCTGAACGTGGAGTCAGCTGCAATTCAAACAAGCAGCTAGAGCATTGCTTTGTGTGGAATGCTCAATAAGCTCTATTTCACTAATGCGTTCCTTGGCTATTCTGAACAATGTGAGAAAACTGGGTTTTCTTGCGAACCGGGTGAAATTGCGAAGATGCGTGAGGTGAGAGACATCAACCGAATTGGTTTCACTCAAACACCACTCTGCTTGTTCTTGTTGAGTATAAGCTTCATCCACTTGCTGAGGTTCACTCTATACCTTACATGTGCATTTCCCTGGAGCCATTGCCAGTGTCTTGATTTTGAAGCATAGTTGAAAATGGCCAACGCACTAACGTTCTCTCTGAACGTGGAGTCAGCTGCAGTTCAAACGAGCAGCTAGAGCATTGCTTTGGGTGGAATGCTCAATAAGCTCTATTTCACTAATGCGTCCTTGGCTATTCTGAACAATGTGAGAAAACTGGGTTTTCATGCGAGCCGGGTGTAATTGCGAAGATGTGTGAGGCGAGAGACCTCAATGGAGTTGGTTTCACTCAAACACCACTCTGCTTGTTCTTGTTGAGTTTAACCTTCATCCACATGCTGAGGTTTACCGTATAGCTAACATGTGCATTTTGCTGGAAGTATTGCCAGTGCCTTGATTATCAAGCATAGCTAAAAATGGCCAACGCACTAACGTTGTCTCTGAACGTGGAGTCAGCTGCAGTTCAAAAGAGCAGCTAGAGCATTGCTTTGTGTGGAATGCTCAATAAGCTCTATTTCACTAATGCGTTCCTTGGCTATTCTGAACAATGTGAGAAAACTGGGTTTTCGTGCGAGCCGGGTATATTCGTGAAGGTGTGTGATGTCCAAGTTTCAATGGAGTTAGTTTCACACAAAGACCACTCTGCCCATTCTGAATGAAAGCTTCTTCCACTTGCTGAGTTTCATTAGTATACTTCACATGTACATTTTGCAGGAGCTAATGATAAAGTCTCGGTTTTCAGTGCTGCTGAAAATGTCTTTGCTGTTAACCTTCTCTCTGAACGTGGAGTCAGCTGCAGTTCAAACGAGCAGCTAGAGCATTGCTTTGTGTGGAATGCTCAATAAGCTCTATTCACTAATGCGTTCCTTGGCTATTCTGAACAATGTGAGAAAACTGGGTTTTCGTGCGAACCGGGTAAATGACGAAGATGTGTGAGGCGAGAGACCTCAGTGGAGTTGGTTTCACTCAAACACCACTCTGCTTGTTCTTGTTGAGTATAACCTTCATCCACATGCTGAGGTTTACCGTATAGCTAACATGTGCATTTTGCTGGAAGTATTGCCAGTGTCTTGGTTTTCAAGTGTAGCTGAAAATGACTTTGTTTTTAAAGTTCTCTCTGAGCCTTGAATCAGATGCAGTTCAAACAAGCAGCTAGAGCATTGCTTTGGGTGGAATGCTCAATAAGCTCTATTTCACTAATGCGTTCCTTGGCTATTCTGAACAATGTGAGAAAACTGGGTTTTCGTGTGAGCCGGGTGTAATTACGAAGATGTGTGAGGCGAGAGACCTCAGTGGAGTTGGTTTCACTCAAACACCACTCTGCTTGTTCTTGCTGAGTATAACCTTCATCCACATGCTGAGGTTTACCGTATAGCTAACATGTGCATTTTGCTGGAAGTATTGCCAGTGTCTTGGTTTTCAAGTGTAGCTGAAAATGACTGTTTTTAAAGTTCTCTCTGAGCGTGGAATCAGATGCAGTTCAAACAAGCAGCTAGAGCATTGCTTTGGGTGGAATGTTCAATAAGCTCTATTTCACTAATGCGTTCCTTGGCTATTCTGAACAATGTGAGAAAACTGGGTTTTCGTGCGAACCGGGAGAATTTGCGAAGATGTGTGAGGCGAGAGACCTCAATGGAGTTAGTTTCACACAAACACCACTCTGCCCATTCTGAATGAAAGCTTCATCCACTTGCTGAGTTTCATTAGTATACTTCACATGTACATTGTGCAGGTGCTAATGCCAATGTCTTGGTTTTCAAATTTTGTTGAAAATGAGTTTGGTGTTAATCTTGTCTCTGAACGTGGAGTCAGCTGCAATTCAAACAAGCAGCTAGAGCATTGCTTTGTGTGGAATGCTCAATAAGCTCTATTTCACTAATGCGTTCCTTGGCTATTCTGAACAATGTGAGAAAACTGGGTTTTCGTGCGAACCGGGTGAAATTGCGAAGATGCGTGAGGTGAGAGACATCAACCGAATTGGTTTCACTCAAACACCACTCTGCTTGTTCTTGTTGAGTATAAGCTTCATCCACTTGCTGAGGTTCACTCTATACCTTACTTGTGCATTTCCCTGGAGCCATTGCCAGTGTCTTGATTTTGAAGCATAGCTGAAAATGGCCAACGCACTAACGTTCTCTCTGAACGTGGAGTCAGCTGCAGTTCAAACGAGCAGCTAGAGCATTGCTTTGGGTGGAATGCTCAATAAGCTCTATTTCACTAATGCGTCCTTGGCTATTCTGAACAATGTGAGAAAACTGGGTTTTCATGCGAGCCGGGTGTAATTGCGAAGATGTGTGAGGCGAGAGACCTCAATGGAGTTGGTTTCACTCAAACACCACTCTGCTTGTTCTTGTTGAGTTTAACCTTCATCCACATGCTGAGGTTTACCGTATAGCTAACATGTGCATTTTGCTGGAAGTATTGCCAGTGCCTTGATTATCAAGCATAGCTAAAAATGGCCAACGCACTAACGTTGTCTCTGAACGTGGAGTCAGCTGCAGTTCAAAAGAGCAGCTAGAGCATTGCTTTGTGTGGAATGCTCAATAAGCTCTATTTCACTAATGCGTTCCTTGGCTATTCTGAACAATGTGAGAAAACTGGGTTTTCGTGCGAGCCGGGTATATTCGTGAAGGTGTGTGATGTCCAAGTTTCAATGGAGTTAGTTTCACACAAACACCACTCTGCCCATTCTGAATGAAAGCTTCTTCCACTTGCTGAGTTTCATTAGTATACTTCACATGTACATTTTGCAGGAGCTAATGATAAAGTCTCGGTTTTCAGTGCTGCTGAAAATGTCTTTGCTGTTAACCTTCTCTCTGAACGTGGAGTCAGCTGCAGTTCAAACGAGCAGCTAGAGCATTGCTTTGTGTGGAATGCTCAATAAGCTCTATTCACTAATGCGTTCCTTGGCTATTCTGAACAATGTGAGAAAACTGGGTTTTCGTGCGAACCGGGTAAATGACAAAGATGTGTGAGGCGAGAGACCTCAGTGGAGTTGGTTTCACTCAAACACCACTCTGCTTGTTCTTGTTGAGTATAACCTTCATCCACATGCTGAGGTTTACCGTATAGCTAACATGTGCATTTTGCTGGAAGTATTGCCAGTGTCTTGGTTTTCAAGTGTAGCTGAAAATGACTTTGTTTTTAAAGTTCTCTCTGAGCCTTGAATCAGATGCAGTTCAAACAAGCAGCTAGAGCATTGCTTTGGGTGGAATGCTCAATAAGCTCTATTTCACTAATGCGTTCCTTGGCTATTCTGAACAATGTGAGAAAACTGGGTTTTCGTGCGAGCCGGGTATTCTCGTGAAGGTGTGTGATGTTCCAAGTTTCAATGGAGTTCGTTTCACGCAAGCGCCACTCTGCCCATTGCAGAGTGAAATCTTCATCCACATGCTGAGTTTCATCAGTATAGCTAATATGTACATTTTGCAGGTGCTAATGCCAAAGTCTTGGTTTTCAAATTTAGCTGAAAATGACTTTGTTGTTACCCTTGTCTCTGAACGTGGAGTCAGTTGCAATTCAAACAAGCAGCTAGAGCATTGCTTTGTGTGGAATGCTCAATAAGCTCTATTTCACTAATGCGTTCCTTGGCTATTCTGAACAATGTGAGAAAACTGGGTTTTCGTGCGAGCCGGGTATTCTCGTGAAGGTGTGTGATGTTCCAAGTTTCAATGGAGTTAGTTTCACACAAGCGCCACTCTGCCCATTGCTGAATGAAAGCTTCATCCACTTGCTGAGATTCATTAGTATACTTCACATGTACATTGTGCAGGTGCTAATGCCAATGTCTTGGTTTTCAAATTTTGTTGAAAATGAGTTTGGTGTTAATCTTGTCTCTGAACGTGGAGTCAGCTGCAATTCAAACAAGCAGCTAGAGCATTGCTTTGTGTGGAATGCTCAATAAGCTCTATTTCACTAATGCGTTCCTTGGCTATTCTGAACAATGTGAGAAAACTGGGTTTTCGTGCGAACCGGGTGAAATTGCGAAGATGTGTGAGGCGAGAGACCTCAAAGGAGTTGGTTTCACACAAACACCACTCTGCTCATTCTTGTTGAGTATAAGCTTCATCCACTTGCTGAGGTTCACTCTATACCTTATATGTGCTTTCCCTGGAGCCATTGCCAGTGTCTTGATTTTCAAGCATAGCTGAAAATAGCCAAAGCACTAACGTTCTCTCTGAACGTGGAGTCAGCTGCAGTTCAAAAGAGCAGCTAGAGCATTGCTTTGTGTGGAATGCTCAATAAGCTCTATTTCACTAATGCGTTCCTTGGCTATTCTGAACAATGTGAGAAAACTGGGTTTCCGTGTGAGCCGGGTATATTCGTGAAGGTGTGTGATGTTCCAAGTTTCAATGGAGTTAGTTTCACACAAGCGCCACTCTGCCCATTGCAGAGTGAAATCTTCATCCACACGCTGAGTTTCATCAGTATAGCTAATACGAACATTTTGCAGGTGCTAATGCCAATGTCTTGGTTTCCAAATTTAGCAGAAAATGACTTTGTTGTTACCCTTGTCTCTGAACGTGGAGTCAGTTGCAATTCAAACAAGCAGCTAGAGCATTGCTTTGTGTGGAATGCTCAATAAGCTCTATTTCACTAATGCGTTCCTTGGCTATTCTGAACAATGTGAGAAAACTGGGTTTTCGTGCGAGCCGGGTATTCTCGTGAAGGTGTGTGATATTCCAAGTTTCAATATAGTTAGTTTCACACAAGCGCCACTCTGCCCATTGCTGAATGAAAGCTTCATCCACTTGCTGAGATTCATTAGTATACTTCTCATGTACATTGTGCAGGTGCTAATGCCAATCTCTTGGTTTTCAAATTTTGTTGAAAATGAGTTTGGTGTTAATCTTGTCTCTGAACGTGGAGTCAGCTGCAATTCAAACAAGCAGCTAGAGCATTGCTTTGTGTGGAATGCTCAATAAGCTCTATTTCACTAATGCGTCCTTGGCTATTCTGAACAATGTGAGAAAACTGGGTTTTCGTGTGAGCCAGGTGTAATTGTGAAGATGTGTGAGGCGAGAGACCTCAATGGAGTTGGTTTCACTCAAACGCCACACTGTTTGTTCTGGTTGAGTTTAACCTTCATCCACATGCTGAGGTTTACCGTATAGCTAACATGTGCATTTTGCTGGAAGTATTGCCAGTGTCTTGATTATCAAGCATAGCTAAAAATGGCCAACGCACTAACGTTCTCTCTGAACGTGGAGTCAGCTGCAGTTCAAACGAGCAGCTAGAGCATTGCTTTGTGTGGAATGTTCAATAAGCTCTATTTCACTAATGCATTCCTTGGCTATTCTGAACAATGTGAGAAAACTGGGTTTTCGTGCGAGCCGGGTATTCTCGTGAACGTGTGTGATGTTCCAAGTTTCAATGGAGTTAGTTTCACACAAGCGCCTCTGCTTGTTCTAGCTGAATGAAAGCTTCATCCACTTGCTGAGATTCATTAGTATACTTCACATGTACATTGTGCAGGTGCTAATGCCAATGTCTTGGTTTTCAAATTTTGTTGAAAATGAGTTTGGTGTTAATCTTGTCTCTGAACGAGGAGTCAGCTGCAATTCAAACAGGCAGCTAGAGCATTGCTTTGTGTGGAATGCTCAATAAGCTCTATTTCACTAATGCGTTCCTTGGCTATTCTGAACAATGTGAGAAAACTGGGTTTTCGTGCGAACCGGGTGAAATTGCGAAGATGTTTGAGGTGAGAGACATCAACCGAATTGGTTTCACTCAAACACCACTCTGCTCATTCTTGTTGAGTATAAGCTTCATCCACTTGCTGAGGTTCACTCTATACCTTACATGTGCATTTCCCTGGAACCATTGCCAGTGTCTTGATTTTGAAGCATAGCTGAAAATGGCCAACGCACTAACGTTCTCTCTGAACGTGGAGTCAACTGCAGTTCAAACGAGCAGCTAGAGCATTGCTTTGTGTGGAATGCTCAATAAGCGCTATTTCACTAATGCGTTCCTTGGCGATTCTGAACAATGTGAGAAAACTGGGTTTTCGTGCGAGCCGGGTATATTCGTGAAGGTGTGTGATGTCCAAGTTTCAATGGAGTTAGTTTCACACAAACACCACTCTGCCCATTCTGAATGAAAGCTTCTTCCACTTGCTGAGTTTCATTAGTATACTTCACATGTACATTTTGCAGGAGCTAATGATAAAGTCTCGGTTTTTAATGCTGCTGAAAATGTCTTTGCTGTTAACCTTCTCTCTGAACGTGGAGTCAGCTGCAGTTCAAACGAGCAGCTAGAGCATTGCTTTGTGTGGAATGCTCAATAAGCTCTATTCACTAATGCGTTCCTTGGCTATTCTGAACAATGTGAGAAAACTGGGTTTTCGTGCGAACCGGGTAAATGACGAAGATGTGTGAGGCGAGAGACCTCAGTGGAGTTGGTTTCACTCAAACACCACTCTGCTTGTTCTTGTTGAGTATAACATTCATCCACATGCTGAGGTTTACCGTATAGCTAACATGTGCATTTTGCTGGAAGTATTGCCAGTGTCTTGGATTATCAAGCATAGCTAAAAATGGCCAACGCACTAACGTTCTCTCTGAACGTGGAGTCAGCTGCAGTTCAAACGAGCAGCTAGAGCATTGCTTTGTGTGGAATGCTCAATAAGCTCTATTCACTAATGCGTTCCTTGGCTATTCTGAACAATGTGAGAAAACTGGGTTTTCGTGCGAACCGGGTAAATGACGAAGATGTGTGAGGCGAGAGACCTCAGTGGAGTTGGTTTCACTCAAACACCACTCTGCTTGTTCTTGTTGAGTATAACCTTCATCCACATGGTGAGGTTTACCGTATAGCTAACATTTGCATTTTGCTGGAAGTATTGCCAGTGTCTTGGTTTTCAAGCGTAGCTGAAAATGACTTTGTTTTTAAAGTTCTCTCTGAGCGTGGAATCAGATGCAGTTCAAACAAGCAGCTAGAGCATTGCTTTGGGTGGAATGCTCAATAAGCTCTATTTCACTAATGCGTTCCTTGGCTATTCTGAACAATGTGAGAAAACTGGGTTTTCGTGCGAGCCGGGTATTCTCGTGAAGGTGTGTGATGTTCCAAGTTTCAATGGAGTTCGTTTCACACAGGCGCCACTCTGCCCATTGCAGAATGAAAGCTTCATCCACTTGCTGAGATTCATTAGTATACTTCACATGTACATTGTGCAGGTGCTAATGCCAATGTCTTGGTTTTCAAATTTTGTTGAAAATGAGTTTGGTGTTAATCTTGTCTCTGAACGTGGAGTCAGCTGCAATTCAAACAAGCAGCTAGAGCATTGCTTTGTGTGGAATGCTCAATAAGCTCTATTTCACTAATGCGTTCCTTGGCTATTCTGAACAATGTGAGAAAACTGGGTTTTCGTGCGAACCGGGTGAAATTGCGAAGATGTGTGAGGCGAGAGACCTCAAAGGAGTTGGTTTCACACAAACACCACTCTGCTCATTCTTGTTGAGTACAAGCTTCATCCACTTGCTGAGGTTCACTCTATACCTTATATGTGCTTTCCCTGGAGCCATTGCCAGTGTCTTGATTTTCAAGCATAGCTGAAAATAGCCAAAGCACTAACGTTCTCTCTGAACGTGGAGTCAGCTGCAGTTCAAAAGAGCAGCTAGAGCATTGCTTTGTGTGGAATGCTCAATAAGCTCTATTTCACTAATGCGTTCCTTGGCTATTCTGAACAATGTGAGAAAACTGGGTTTTCGTGTGAGCCGGGTATATTCGTGAAGGTGTGTGATGTTCCAAGTTTCAATGGAGTTAGTTTCACACAAGCGCCACTCTGCCCATTGCAGAGTGAAATCTTCATCCACACGCTGAGTTTCATCAGTATAGCTAATACGAACATTTTGCAGGTGCTAATGCCAATGTCTTGGTTTCCAAATTTAGCTGAAAATGACTTTGTTGTTACCCTTGTCTCTGAACGTGGAGTCAGTTGCAATTCAAACAAGCAGCTAGAGCATTGCTTTGTGTGGAATGCTCAATAAGCTCTATTTCACTAATGCGTTCCTTGGCTATTCTGAACAATGTGAGAAAACTGGGTTTTCGTGCGAGCCGGGTATTCTCGTGAAGGTGTGTGATATTCCAAGTTTCAATATAGTTAGTTTCACACAAGCGCCACTCTGCCCATTGCTGAATGAAAGCTTCATCCACTTGCTGAGATTCATTAGTATACTTCTCATGTACATTGTGCAGGTGCAAATGCCAATGTCTTGGTTTTCAAATTTTGTTGAAAATGAGTTTGGTGTTAATCTTGTCTCTGAACGTGGAGTCAGCTGCAATTCAAACAAGCAGCTAGAGCATTGCTTTGTGTGGAATGCTCAATAAGCTCTATTTCACTAATGCGTCCTTGGCTATTCTGAACAATGTGAGAAAACTGGGTTTTCGTGTGAGCCAGGTGTAATTGTGAAGATGTGTGAGGCGAGAGACCTCAATGGAGTTGGTTTCACTCAAACGCCACACTGTTTGTTCTGGTTGAGTTTAACCTTCATCCACATGCTGAGGTTTACCGTATAGCTAACATGTGCATTTTGCTGGAAGTATTGCCAGTGTCTTGATTATCAAGCATAGCTAAAAATGGCCAACGCACTAACGTTCTCTCTGAACGTGGAGTCAGCTGCAGTTCAAACGAGCAGCTAGAGCATTGCTTTGTGTGGAATGTTCAATAAGCTCTATTTCACTAATGCATTCCTTGGCTATTCTGAACAATGTGAGAAAACTGGGTTTTCGTGAGAGCCGGGTATTCTCGTGAACGTGTGTGATGTTCCAAGCGCCTCTCTGCTTGTTCTAGCTGAATGAAAGCTTCATCCACTTGCTGAGATTCATTAGTATACTTCACATGTACATTGTGCAGGTGCTAATGCCAATGTCTTGGTTTTCAAATTTTGTTGAAAATGAGTTTGGTGTTAATCTTGTCTCTGAACGAGGAGTCAGCTGCAATTCAAACAGGCAGCTAGAGCATTGCTTTGTGTGGAATGCTCAATAAGCTCTATTTCACTAATGCGTTCCTTGGCTATTCTGAACAATGTGAGAAAACTGGGTTTTCGTGCGAACCGGGTGAAATTGCGAAGATGTTTGAGGTGAGAGACATCAACCGAATTGGTTTCACTCAAACACCACTCTGCTCATTCTTGTTGAGTATAAGCTTCATCCACTTGCTGAGGTTCACTCTATACCTTACATGTGCATTTCCCTGGAACCATTGCCAGTGTCTTGATTTTGAAGCATAGCTGAAAATGGCCAGCGCACTAACGTTCTCTCTGAACGTGGAGTCAGCTGCAGTTCAAACGAGCAGCTAGAGCATTGCTTTGTGTGGAATGCTCAATAAGCGCTATTTCACTAATGCGTTCCTTGGCGATTCTGAACAATGTGAGAAAACTGGGTTTTCGTGCGAGCCGGGTGTAATTACGAAGATGTGTGAGGCGAGAGACCTCAGTGGAGTTGGTTTCACTCAAACACCACTCTGCTTGTTCTTGCTGAGTATAACCTTCATCCACATGCTGAGGTTTACCGTATAGCTAACATGTGCATTTTGCTGGAAGTATTGCCAGTGTCTTGGTTTTCAAGTGTAGCTGAAAATGACTGTTTTTAAAGTTCTCTCTGAGCGTGGAATCAGATGCAGTTCAAACAAGCAGCTAGAGCATTGCTTTGGGTGGAATGTTCAATAAGCTCTATTTCACTAATGCGTTCCTTGGCTATTCTGAACAATGTGAGAAAACTGGGTTTTCGTGCGAACCGGGAGAATTTGCGAAGATGTGTGAGGCGAGAGACCTCAATGGAGTTAGTTTCACACAAACACCACTCTGCCCATTCTGAATGAAAGCTTCATCCACTTGCTGAGTTTCATTAGTATACTTCTCATGTACATTGTGCAGGTGCTAATGCCAATGTCTTGGTTTTCAAATTTTGTTGAAAATGAGTTTGGTGTTAATCTTGTCTCTGAACGTGGTGTCAGCTGCAATTCAAACAAGCAGCTAGAGCATTGCTTTGTGTGGAACGCTCAATAAGCTCTATTTCACTAATGCGTTCCTTGGCTATTCTGAACAATGTGAGAAAACTGGGTTTTCGTGCGAACCGGGTGAAATTGCGAAGATGCGTGAGGTGAGAGACATCAACCGAATTGGTTTCACTCAAACACCACTCTGCTTGTTCTTCTGAGTAAACATTCATCCACATGCTGAGGTTTACCGTATAGCTAACATGTGCATTTTGCTGGAAGTATTGCCAGTGTCCTGATTATCAACCATAGCTAAAAATGGCCAACGCACTAACATTCTCTCTGAACGTGGAGTCAGCTGCAGTTCAAACGAGCAGCTAGAGCATTGCTTTGTGTGGAATGCTCAATAAGCTCTATTCACTAATGCGTTCCTTGGCTATTCTGAACAATGTGAGAAAACTGGGTTTTCGTGCGAACCGGGTAAATGACAAAGATGTGTGAGGCGAGAGACCTCAGTGGAGTTGGTTTCACTCAAACACCACTCTGCTTGTTCTTGTTGAGTTTAACCTTCATCCACATGCTGAGGTTTACCGTATAGCTAACATGTGCATTTTGCTGGAAGTATTGCCAGTGTCTTGGTTTTCAAGTGTAGCTGAAAATGACTTTGTTTTTAAAGTTCTCTCTGAACGTGGAATCAGATGCAGTTCAAACAAGCAGCTAGAGCATTGCTTTGGGTGGAATGCTCAATAAGCTCTATTTCACTAATGCGTTCCTTGGCTATTCTGAACAATGTGAGAAAACTGGGTTTTCGTGCGAGCCGGGTATTCTCGTGAAGGTGTGTGATGTTCCAAGTTTCAATGGAGTTAGTTTCACACAAGCGCCACTCTGCCCATTGCAGAGTGAAATCTTCATCCACACGCTGAGTTTCATCAGTATAGCTAATACGAACATTTTGCAGGTGCTAATGCCAAAGTCTTGGTTTCCAAATTTAGCTGAAAATGACTTTGTTGTTACCCTTGTCTCTGAACGTGGAGTCAGTTGCAATTCAAACAAGCAGCTAGAGCATTGCTTTGTGTGGAATGCTCAATAAGCTCTATTCACTAATGCGTTCCTTGGCTATTCTGAACAATGTGAGAAAACTGGGTTTTCGTGCGAGCCGGGTATTCTCGTGAAGGTGTGTGATGTTCCAAGTTTCAATGGAGTTAGTTTCACACAAGCGCCACTCTGCCCATTGCTGAATGAAAGCTTCATCCACTTGCTGAGATTCATTAGTATACTTCACATGTATATTGTGTAGGTGCTAATGCCAATGTCTTGGTTTTCAAATTTTGTTGAAAATGAGTTTGGTTTTAATCTTGTCTCTGAACGTGGAGTCAGCTGCAATTCAAACAAGCAGCTAGAGCATTGCTTTGTGTGGAATGCTCAATAAGCGCTATTTCACTAATGCGTTCCTTGGCTATTCTGAACAATGTGAGAAAACTGGGTTTTCGTGCGAGCCGGGTGAAATTGCGAAGATGTGTGAGGCGAGAGACCTCAATGGAGTTGGTTTCACTCAGACACCACTCTGCTCATTCTTGTTGAGTATAACCTTCATCCACATGATGAGGTTTACCGTATAGCTAACATGTGCATTTTGCTGGAAGTATTGCCAGTGTCTTGATTTTCAAGCATAGCTGAAAATGGCGAAAGCAGTAACGTTCTCTCTGAACGTGGAATCACTTGCAGTTCAAACGAGCAGCTGGAGCATTGCTTTGGGTGGAATGCTCAATAAGCTCTATTTCACTAATGTGTTCCTTGGCTATTCTGAACAATGTGAGAAAACTGGGTTTTCGTGCAAGCCGGGTGAAATTGCGAAGATGTGTGAGGCGAGAGACCTCAATGGCGTTAGTTTCACTCAAACACCACTCTGCTTGTTCTTGTTGAGTATAACCTTCATCCACATGCTGAGGTTTACCGTATAGCTAACATGTGCATTTTGCTGGAAGTATTGCCAGTGTCTTGATTATCAAGCATAGCTAAAAATGGCCAACGCACTAACGTTCTCTCTGAACGTGGAGTCAGCTGCAGTTCAAACGAGCAGCTAGAGCATTGCTTTGTGTGGAATGCTCAATAAGCGCTATTTCACTAATGCGTTCCTTGGCTATTCTGAACAATGTGAGAAAACTGGGTTTTCGTGCGAGCCGGGTATTCTCGTGAAGGTGTGTGATGTTCCAAGTTTCAATGGAGTTAGTTTCACACAAGCGCCACTCTGCCCATTGCTGAATGAAAGCTTCATCCACACGCTGAGTTTCATCAGCATAGCTAATACGTACATTTTGCAGGTGCTAATGCCAATGTCTTGCTTTTCAAATTTTGTTGAAAATGAGTTTGGTGTTAACCTTGGCTCTGAATGTCGAGTCAGTTGCAATTCAAACAAGCAGCTGGAGCATTGCTTTGGGTGGAATCCTGAATAAGCTCTATTTCACTAATGCGTTCCTTGGCTATTCTGAACAATGTGAGAAAACTGGGTTTTCGTGTGAGCCTGGTATTCTCGTGAAGGTGTGTGATGTTCCAAGTTTCAATGGAGTTAGTTTCACACAAGCGCCACTCTGCCCATTGCTGAATGAAAGCTTCATCCACACGCTGAGTTTCAGCAGTATAGGTAATACGTACATTTTGCTGGTGCTAATGCCAATGTCTTGGTTTTCAAATTTTGTTGAAAATGACTTTGGTGTTACTCTTGTCTCTGAACGTGGAGTCAGCTGCAGTTCAAACAAGCAGCTAGAGTATTGCTTTGTGTGGAATGCTCAATACGCTCTATTTCACTAATGTGTTCCTTGGCTATTCTGAACAATGTGAGAAAACTGGTTTTTAGTGCGAGCCGGGTGAAATTGCGAAGATGTGTGAGGTGAGAGACCTCAATGGAGTTGGTTTCACTCAAACACCACTCTGCTCATTCTTGTTGAGTATAACCTTCATTCACATGCTGAGGTTTACCGTATAGCTAACATGTGCATTTTGCTGGAAGTATTGCCAGTGTCTTGATTTTCAGGCATAGCTGAAAATGGCCAAAGCATTAACGTTATCTCTGAACCTGGAGTCAGCTGCAATTCAAACAAGGAGCTAGAGCATTGCTTTGGGTGGAATGCTCAATAAGCTCTATTTCACTAATGCGTTCCTTGGCTATTCTGAACAATGTGAGAAAATTGGGTTTTCGTGCGAGCCGGGTATATTCCTGAAGGTGTGTGATGTTCAAAGTTTCAATGGAGTTAGTTTCACACAAGCGCCACTCTGCCCATTGCTGAATGAAAGCTTCATCCACACGCTGAGTTTCATCAGTATACTTCACATGTACATATTGCAGGTGCTAATGCTAATGTCTTGGTTTTCAAATTTTGTTGAAAATGAGTTTGGTGTTAATCTTGTCTCTGAACGTGGAGTCACTGCAGTTCAAACGAGCAGCTAGAGCATTGCTTTGTGTGGAATGCTCAATAAGCTCTCTTTCACTAATGCGTTCCTTGGCTCTTCTGAACAATGTGAGAAAACTGGGTTTTCGTGCGAGGCGGGTGAAATTGCGAAGATGTGTGAGGCGAGAGACCTCAATCGAGTTGGTTTCACTCAAACACCACTCTGCTTGTTCTTGTTGAGTATAACCTTCATCCACATGCTGAGGTTTACCGTATAGCTAACATGTGCATTTTGCTGGAAGTATTGCCAGTGTCCTGATTTTCAGGCATAGCTGAAAATGGCCAACGCACTAACGTTCTCTCTAAACGTGGAGTGAGCTGCAATTCAAACAATGATCTAGTGCTTTGCTTTGTGTGGAATGCTCAATAAGCTCTATTTCACTAATGCGTTCCTTGGCTATTCTGAACAATGTGAGAAAACTGGGTTTTCGTGTGAGCCGAGTATATTCGTGAAGGTGTGTGATGTTCCAAGTTTCAATGGAGTTAGTTTCACACAAGCGCCACTCTGCCCATTGCTGAATGAAAGCTTCATCCACTTGCTGAATTTCATTAGTATACTTCACATGTACATTTTGCAGGAGCTAATGCCAAAGTCTCGGTTTTCAGTGCAGCTGAAAATGTCTTCGCTGTTAACCTACTCTCTGAACGTGGAGTCAGCTGTAGTTGAAACAAGCAGCTAGAGCATTGCTTTGTGTGGAATGCTGAATAAGCTCTATTTCACTAATGCGTTCCTTGGCTATTCTGAATAATGTGAGAAAACTGGGTTTTCGTGCGAGCCGGGTGAAAATGCGAAGATGTGTGAGGCGAGAGATCTCAATGGAGTTGGTTTCACTCAAACAGCACCCTGCTTGTTCTTGTTGAGTATAAACCTGATCAAGATGCTGAGTTTTACCGTATAGCTAACATGTGCATTTTGCTGGAAGTATTGCCAGTGTCTTGATTTTCAAGCATAGCTGAAAATGGCCAACGCACTAACGTTCTCTCTGAACGTGGAGTTAGCTGCAGTTCAAACGAGCAGCTAGAGCATTGCCTTGGGTGGAATGCTGAATAAGCTCTATTTCACTAATGCGTTCCTTTGCTCTTCTAAACAATGTGAGAAAACTGGGTTTTCGTGTGGGCTGGGTGAAATGACGAAGATGTGTGAGGCGAGAGACCTCAATGGAGTTGGTGTCACTCAAACACCACTCTGCTTGTTCTTGTTGAGTATAACCTTCATCCACATGCTGAGGTTTACCGTATAGCTAACATGTGCATTTTCACTGGAAGTATTGCCAGTTTCTTGGTTTTCAAGTGTAGCTGAAAATGACTTTGTTTTTAAAGTTCTCTCTGAGCCTTGAATCAGATGCAGTTCAAACAAGCAGCTAGAGCGTTGCTTTGTGTGGAATGCTCAATAAGCTCTATTTTACTAATGCGTTCCTTGGCTATCCTGAACAATGTGAGAAAACTGGGTTTTCGTGCGAACCGGGTGAAATTGCGGAGATGTTTGAGGCGAGAGACATCAATGGAGTTGGTTTCATTCAAACACCACTGTGCTCATTCTTGTTGAGTATAAGCTTCATCCACTTGCTGAGGTTCACTCTATACCTTACATGTGCATTTCCCTGGAACCATTGCCAGTGTCTTGATTTTCAAGCATAGCTGAAAATGGCCAACGCACTAACGTTCTCTCTGAACGTGGAGTCAGCTGCAGTTCAAACGAGCAGCTAGAGCATTGGTTTGGGTGGAATGCTCAATAAGCTCTATTTCACTAATGCGTTCCTTGGCTATTCTGAACAATGTGAGAAAACTGGGTTTTCGTGCGAACCGGGTGAAATTGCGGAGATGTGTGAGGCGAGAGACCTCAATGGAGTTGGTTTCACTCAAACACCACTCTACTCGTTCTTGTTGAGTATAACCTTCATCCACATGCTGATGTTTACCGTATAGCTAACATGTGCATTTTGCTGGAAGTATTGCCAGTGTCCTGATTATCAAGCATAGCTAAAAATGGCCAACGCACTAACGTTCTCTCTGAACGTGGAGTCAGCTGCAGTTCAAACGAGCAGCTAGAGCATTGCTTTGTGTGGAATGCTCAATAAGCTCTATTCACTAATGCGTTCCTTGGCTATTCTGAACAATGTGAGAAAACTGGGTTTTCGTGCGAACCGGGTAAATGACGAAGATGTGTGAGGCGAGAGACCTCAGTGGAGTTGGTTTCACTCAAACACCACTCTGCTTGTTCTTGTTGAGTTTAACCTTCATCCACATGCTGAGGTTTACCGTATAGCTAACATGTGCA
This sequence comes from Ochotona princeps, assembly GCF_030435755.1. Taxonomy (NCBI): domain Eukaryota; kingdom Metazoa; phylum Chordata; class Mammalia; order Lagomorpha; family Ochotonidae; genus Ochotona; species Ochotona princeps. The sequence goes on along the minus strand of NW_026696377.1, from coordinate 160,318 downwards.
TTTTGCTGGAAGTATTGCCAGTGTCTTGGTTTTCAAGTGTAGCTGAAAATGACTTTGTTTTTAAAGTTCTCTCTGAACGTGGAGTCAGATGCAGTTCAAACAAGCAGCTAGAGCATTGCTTTGGGTGGAATGCTCAATAAGCTCTATTTCACTAATGCGTTCCTTGGCTATTCTGAACAATGTGAGAAAACTGGGTTTTCGTGCGAGCCGGGTATTCTCGTGAAGGTGTGTGATGTTCCAAGTTTCAATGGAGTTAGTTTCACACTAGCGCCACTCTGCCCATTGCAGAGTGAAATTTTCATCCACACGCTGAGTTTCATCAGTATAGCTAATACGAACATTTTGCAGGTGCTAATGCCAAAGTCTTTGTTTCCAAATTTAGCTGAAAATGACTTTGTTGTTACCCTTGTCTCTGAACGTGGAGTCAGTTGCAATTCAAACAAGCAGCTAGAGCATTGCTTTGTGTGGAATGCTCAATAAGCTCTATTCACTAATGCGTTCCTTGGCTATTCTGAACAATGTGAGAAAACTGGGTTTTCGTGAGAGCCGGGTATTCTCGTGAAGGTGTGTGATGTTCCAAGTTTCAATGGAGTTAGTTTCACACAAGCGCCACTCTGCCCATTGCTGAATGAAAGCTTCATCCACTTGCTGAGATTCATTAGTATACTTCACATGTATATTGTGTAGGTGCTAATGCCAATGTCTTGGTTTTCAAATTTTGTTGAAAATGAGTTTGGTTTTAATCTTGTCTCTGAACGTGGAGTCAGCTGCAATTCAAACAAGCAGCTAGAGCATTGCTTTGTGTGGAATGCTCAATAAGCTCTATTTCACTAATGCGTTCCTTGGCTATTCTGAACAATGTGAGAAAACTGGGTTTTCGTGCGATCCGGGTGAAATTGCGAAGATGTGTGAGGCGAGAGACCTCAATGGAGTTGGTTTCACTCAGACACCACTCTGCTCATTCTTGTTGAGTATAACCTTCATCCACATGATGAGGTTTACCGTATAGCTAACATGTGCATTTTGCTGGAAGTATTGCCAGTGTCTTGATTTTCAAGCATAGCTGAAAATGGCGAAAGCAGTAACGTTCTCTCTGAACGTGGAATCACTTGCAGTTCAAACGAGCAGCTGGAGCATTGCTTTGGGTGGAATGCTCAATAAGCTCTATTTCACTAATGTGTTCCTTGGCTATTCTGAACAATGTGAGAAAACTGGGTTTTCGTGCAAGCCGGGTGAAATTGCGAAGATGTGTGAGGCGAGAGACCTCAATGGCGTTAGTTTCACTCAAACACCACTCTGCTTGTTCTTGTTGAGTATAACCTTCATCCACATGCTGAGGTTTACCGTATAGCTAACATGTGCATTTTGCTGGAAGTATTGCCAGTGTCTTGATTATCAAGCATAGCTAAAAATGGCCAACGCACTAACGTTCTCTCTGAACGTGGAGTCAGCTGCAGTTCAAACGAGCAGCTAGAGCATTGCTTTGTGTGGAATGCTCAATAAGCGCTATTTCACTAATGCGTTCCTTGGCTATTCTGAACAATGTGAGAAAACTGGGTTTTCGTGCGAGCCGGGTATTCTCGTGAAGGTGTGTGATGTTCCAAGTTTCAATGGAGTTAGTTTCACACAAGCGCCACTCTGCCCATTGCTGAATGAAAGCTTCATCCACACGCTGAGTTTCATCAGCATAGCTAATACGTACATTTTGCAGGTGCTAATGCCAATGTCTTGCTTTTCAAATTTTGTTGAAAATGAGTTTGGTGTTAACCTTGGCTCTGAATGTCGAGTCAGTTGCAATTCAAACAAGCAGCTGGAGCATTGCTTTGGGTGGAATCCTGAATAAGCTCTATTTCACTAATGCGTTCCTTGGCTATTCTGAACAATGTGAGAAAACTGGGTTTTCGTGTGAGCCTGGTATTCTCGTGAAGGTGTGTGATGTTCCAAGTTTCAATGGAGTTAGTTTCACACAAGCGCCACTCTGCCCATTGCTGAATGAAAGCTTCATCCACACGCTGAGTTTCAGCAGTATAGGTAATACGTACATTTTGCTGGTGCTAATGCCAATGTCTTGGTTTTCAAATTTTGTTGAAAATGACTTTGGTGTTACTCTTGTCTCTGAACGTGGAGTCAGCTGCAGTTCAAACAAGCAGCTAGAGTATTGCTTTGTGTGGAATGCTCAATACGCTCTATTTCACTAATGTGTTCCTTGGCTATTCTGAACAATGTGAGAAAACTGGTTTTTAGTGCGAGCCGGGTGAAATTGCGAAGATGTGTGAGGTGAGAGACCTCAATGGAGTTGGTTTCACTCAAACACCACTCTGCTCATTCTTGTTGAGTATAACCTTCATTCACATGCTGAGGTTTACCGTATAGCTAACATGTGCATTTTGCTGGAAGTATTGCCAGTGTCTTGATTTTCAGGCATAGCTGAAAATGGCCAAAGCATTAACGTTATCTCTGAACCTGGAGTCAGCTGCAATTCAAACAAGGAGCTAGAGCATTGCTTTGGGTGGAATGCTCAATAAGCTCTATTTCACTAATGCGTTCCTTGGCTATTCTGAACAATGTGAGAAAATTGGGTTTTCGTGCGAGCCGGGTATATTCCTGAAGGTGTGTGATGTTCAAAGTTTCAATGGAGTTAGTTTCACACAAGCGCCACTCTGCCCATTGCTGAATGAAAGCTTCATCCACACGCTGAGTTTCATCAGTATACTTCACATGTACATATTGCAGGTGCTAATGCTAATGTCTTGGTTTTCAAATTTTGTTGAAAATGAGTTTGGTGTTAATCTTGTCTCTGAACGTGGAGTCACTGCAGTTCAAACGAGCAGCTAGAGCATTGCTTTGTGTGGAATGCTCAATAAGCTCTCTTTCACTAATGCGTTCCTTGGCTCTTCTGAACAATGTGAGAAAACTGGGTTTTCGTGCGAGGCGGGTGAAATTGCGAAGATGTGTGAGGCGAGAGACCTCAATCGAGTTGGTTTCACTCAAACACCACTCTGCTTGTTCTTGTTGAGTATAACCTTCATCCACATGCTGAGGTTTACCGTATAGCTAACATGTGCATTTTGCTGGAAGTATTGCCAGTGTCCTGATTTTCAGGCATAGCTGAAAATGGCCAACGCACTAACGTTCTCTCTAAACGTGGAGTGAGCTGCAATTCAAACAATGATCTAGTGCTTTGCTTTGTGTGGAATGCTCAATAAGCTCTATTTCACTAATGCGTTCCTTGGCTATTCTGAACAATGTGAGAAAACTGGGTTTTCGTGTGAGCCGAGTATATTCGTGAAGGTGTGTGATGTTCCAAGTTTCAATGGAGTTAGTTTCACACAAGCGCCACTCTGCCCATTGCTGAATGAAAGCTTCATCCACTTGCTGAGTTTCATTAGTATACTTCACATGTACATTTTGCAGGAGCTAATGCCAAAGTCTCGGTTTTCAGTGCAGCTGAAAATGTCTTCGCTGTTAACCTACTCTCTGAACGTGGAGTCAGCTGTAGTTGAAACAAGCAGCTAGAGCATTGCTTTGTGTGGAATGCTGAATAAGCTCTATTTCACTAATGCGTTCCTTGGCTATTCTGAATAATGTGAGAAAACTGGGTTTTCGTGCGAGCCGGGTGAAAATGCGAAGATGTGTGAGGCGAGAGATCTCAATGGAGTTGGTTTCACTCAAACAGCACCCTGCTTGTTCTTGTTGAGTATAAACCTGATCAAGATGCTGAGTTTTACCGTATACCTAACATGTGCATTTTGCTGGAAGTATTGCCAGTGTCTTGATTTTCAAGCATAGCTGAAAATGGCCAACGCACTAACGTTCTCTCTGAACGTGGAGTTAGCTGCAGTTCAAACGAGCAGCTAGAGCATTGCCTTGGGTGGAATGCTGAATAAGCTCTATTTCACTAATGCGTTCCTTTGCTCTTCTAAACAATGTGAGAAAACTGGGTTTTCGTGTGGGCTGGGTGAAATGACGAAGATGTGTGAGGCGAGAGACCTCAATGGAGTTGGTGTCACTCAAACACCACTCTGCTTGTTCTTGTTGAGTATAACCTTCATCCACATGCTGAGGTTTACCGTATAGCTAACATGTGCATTTTCACTGGAAGTATTGCCAGTTTCTTGGTTTTCAAGTGTAGCTGAAAATGACTTTGTTTTTAAAGTTCTCTCTGAGCCTTGAATCAGATGCAGTTCAAACAAGCAGCTAGAGCGTTGCTTTGTGTGGAATGCTCAATAAGCTCTATTTTACTAATGCGTTCCTTGGCTATCCTGAACAATGTGAGAAAACTGGGTTTTCGTGCGAACCGGGTGAAATTGCGGAGATGTTTGAGGCGAGAGACATCAATGGAGTTGGTTTCATTCAAACACCACTGTGCTCATTCTTGTTGAGTATAAGCTTCATCCACTTGCTGAGGTTCACTCTATACCTTACATGTGCATTTCCCTGGAACCATTGCCAGTGTCTTGATTTTCAAGCATAGCTGAAAATGGCCAACGCACTAACGTTCTCTCTGAACGTGGAGTGAGCTGCAATTCAAACAATGATCTAGTGCTTTGCTTTGTGTGGAATGCTCAATAAGCTCTATTTCACTAATGCGTTCCTTGGCTATTCTGAACAATGTGAGAAAACTGGGTTTTCGTGCGAACCGGGTGAAATTGCGGAGATGTTTGAGGCGAGAGACATCAATGGAGTTGGTTTCATTCAAACACCACTGTGCTCATTCTTGTTGAGTATAAGCTTCATCCACTTGCTGAGGTTCACTCTATACCTTACATGTGCATTTCCCTGGAACCATTGCCAGTGTCTTGATTTTCAAGCATAGCTGAAAATGGCCAACGCACTAACGTTCTCTCTGAACGTGGAGTCAGCTGCAGTTCAAACGAGCAGCTAGAGCATTGGTTTGGGTGGAATGCTCTATAAGCTCTATTCACTAATGCGTTCCTTGGCTATTCTGAACAATGTGAGAAAACTGGGTTTTCGTGCGAGCCGGGTATTCTCGTGAAGGTGTGTGATGTTCCAAGTTTCAATGGAGTTAGTTTCACACAAGCGCCACTCTGCCCATTGCTGAATGAAAGCTTCATCCACACGCTGAGTTTCATCAGCATAGCTAATACGTACATTTTGCAGGTGCTAATGCCAATGTCTTGGTTTTCAAATTTTGTTGAAAATGAGTTTGGTGTTAACCTTGGCTCTGAATGTCGAGTCAGTTGCAATTCAAACAAGCAGCTGGAGCATTGCTTTGGGTGGAATGCTCAATAAGCGCTATTTCACTAATGCGTTCCTTGGCTATTCTGAACAATGTGAGAAAACTGGGTTTTCGTGTGAGCCGGGTATTCTCGTGAAGGTGTGTGATGTTCCAAGTTTCAATGGAGTTAGTTTCACACAAGCGCCACTCTGCCCATTGCTGAATGAAAGCTTCATCCACACGCTGAGTTTCAGCAGTATAGGTAATACGTACATTTTGCTGGTGCTAATGCCAATGTCTTGGTTTTCAAATTTTGTTGAAAATGACTTTGGTGTTACTCTTGTCTCTGAACGTGGAGTCAGCTGCAGTTCAAACAAGCAGCTAGAGCATAGCTTTTGGTGAGTTGCTCAATAAGATCTATTTCACTATAAGGCATTCTTTGCCGATTCTGCACATTGTGAGAAAATTTGGTTTTCGTGCGAGCCTGGTATATTCGTGAAGGTGTGTGATGTTCCAAGTTTCAGTGGAGTTAGTTTCACACAAACACCACTCTGCCCATTGCTGAATGAAAGCTTCATCCACTTGCTGAGTATCATTAGTATACTTCACATGTACATTTTGCAGGAGCAAATGCCAAAGTCTCGGTTTTCGAGTGCAGCTGATAATATCTCCGCTGTTAACCTTCTCTCTGAATGTGAAATCAGCTGCAATGCAACGAGCAGCTAGAGCATTGCTTTGTGTGGAATGCTCAATAAGCTCTATTTCACTAATGCGTTCCTTGGCTAATCTGAACAATGTGAGAAAACTGGGTTTTCGTGTGAGCCGAGCATATTCGCGCAGGTGTGTGATGCTACAAGTTTCAGTAGTGTTAGTTTCACACAAGCGCCACTCTGCCCATTGCTGAATGAAAGCTTCATCCACTTGCTGAGTTTCATTAGTATACTTCACATGTACATTTTGCAGGAGCTAATACCAAAGTCTCGGTTTTCAGTGCAGCTGAAAATGTCTTTGTTGTTAACCTTCTCTCTGAACGTGGAGTCAGCTGCAGTTCAAACGAGCAGCTAGAGCATTGCTTTGGGTGGAATGCTGAATAAGCTCTATTTCACTAATGCGTTCCTTGGCTATTCTGAACAATGTGAGAAAACTGGGTTTTCGTGTGAACCGGGTATTCTCGTGAAGGTGTGTGATGTTCCAAGTTTCAATGGAGTTAGTTTCACACAAGCGCCACTCTGCCCATTGCTGAATGAAAGCTTCATCCACACGCTGAGTTTCATCAGTATAGCTAATACGTACATTTTGCAGGTGCTAATGCCAATGTCTTGCTTTTCAAATTTAGCTGAAAATGACTTTGGTGTTAACCTTGGCTCTGAATGTCGAGTCAGTTGCAACTCAAACAAGCAGCTGGAGCATTGCTTTGGGTGGAATGCTGAATCAGCTCTATTTCACTAATGCGTTCCTTGGCTATTCTGAACAATGTGAGAAAACTGGGTTTTCGTGCGAGCTGGGTGAAATTGCGAAGATGTGTGAGGCGAGAGACCTCAATGGAGTTGGTTTCACTCAAACACCACTCTGCTCATTCTTGTTGAGTATAACCTTCATCCATATGATGAGGTTTACCGTATAGCTAACATGTGCATTTTGCTGGAAGTATTGCCAGTGTCTTGATTTTCAAGCATAGCTAAAAATGGCCAACGCACTAACGTTCTCTCTGAACGTGGAATCAGTTGCAGTTCAAACGAGCAGCTAGAGCATTGCCTTGGGTGGAATGCTGAATAAGCTCTATTTCACTAATGCGTTCCTTTGCTCTTCTAAACAATGTGAGAAAACTGGGTTTTCGTGTGGGCTGGGTGAAATGACGAAGATGTGTGAGGTGAGAGACCTCAATGGAGTTGGTGTCACTCAAACACCACTCTGCTTGTTCTTGTTGAGTATAACCTTCATCCACATGCTGAGGTTTACCGTATAGCTAACATGTGCATTTTCACTGGAAGTATTGCCAGTTTCTTGGTTTTCAAGTGTAGCTGAAAATGACTTTGTTTTTAAAGTTCTCTCTGAGCCTTGAATCAGATGCAGTTCAAACAAGCAGCTAGAGCGTTGCTTTGTGTGGAATGCTCAATAAGCTCTATTTTACTAATGCGTTCCTTGGCTATTCTGAACAATGTGAGAAAACTGGGTTTTCGTGCGAACCGGGTGAAATTGCGGAGATGTTTGAGGCGAGAGACATCAATGGAGTTGGTTTCACTCAAACACCACTGTGCTCATTCTTGTTGAGTATAAGCTTCATCCACTTGCTGAGGTTCACTCTATACCTTACATGTGCATTTCCCTGGAACCATTGCCAGTGTCTTGATTTTCAAGCATAGCTGAAAATGGCCAACGCACTAACGTTCTCTCTGAACGTGGAGTCAGCTGCAGTTCAAACGAGCAGCTAGAGCATTGGTTTGGGTGGAATGCTCAATAAGCTCTATTTCACTAATGCGTTCCTTGGCTATTCTGAACAATGTGAGAAAACTGGGTTTTCGTGCGAACCGGGTAAAATTGCGGAGATGTGTGAGGCGAGAGACCTCAATGGAGTTGGTTTCACTCAAACACCACTCTACTCGTTCTTGTTGAGTATAACCTTCATCCACATGCTGATGTTTACCGTATAGCTAACATGTGCATTTTGCTGGAAGTATTGCCAGTGTCTTAATTTTCAAGCATAGCTAAAAATGTCCAACGCACTAGCGTTCTCTCTGAACGTGGAGTCAGCTGCAGTTCAAACAAGCAGCTAGAGCATTGCTTTGGGTGGAATGCTCAATAAGCTCTATTTCACTAATGCGTTCCTTGGCTCTTCTGAACAATGTGAGAAAACTGGGTTTTCGTGAAGCCGGGTGTAATTGCGAAGATGTGTGAGGCGAGAGACCTCAATGGAGTTGGTTTCACTCAAACACCACTCTGCTCATTCTTGTTGAGTATAAGCTTGATCAAGATGCTTATTGTCGTTGTCTTGGTTTTCAAACATAGCTGAAAATGACTTTGTCTTTAACGTTCTCTCTGAACGTGGAGTCAGCTGCAGTTCAAACTAGCAGCTAGAGCATAGCTTTTGGTGAGATGCTCAATAAGATCTATTTCACTATAAGGCATTCTTTGCCGATTCTGCACATTGTGAGAAAATTGGGTTTTCGTGCGAGCCTGGTATATTCGTGAAGGTGTGTGATGTTCCAAGTTTCAGTGGAGTTAGTTTCACACAAACACCACTCTGCCCATTGCTGAATGAAAGCTTCATCCACTTGCTGAGTATCATTAGTATACTTCACATGTACATTTTGCAGGAGCAAATGCCAAAGTCTCGGTTTTCGAGTGCAGCTGATAATATCTCCGCTGTTAACCTTCTCTCTGAATGTGAAATCAGCTGCAATGCAACGAGCAGCTAGAGCATTGCTTTGTGTGGAATGCTCAATAAGCTCTATTTCAGTAATGCGTTCCTTGGCTAATCTGAACAATGTGAGAAAACTGGGTTTTCGTGCGAGCCGAGCATATTCGTGCAGGTGTGTGATGCTCCAAGTTTCAGTAGTGTTAGTTTCACACAAGCGCCACTCTGCCCATTGCTGAATGAAAGCTTCATCCACTTGCTGAGTTTCATTAGTATACTTCACATGTACATTTTGCAGGAGCTAATACCAAAGTCTCGGTTTTCAGTGCAGCTGAAAATGTTTTTGTTGTTAACCTTCTCTCTGAACGTGGAGTCAGCTGCAGTTCAAACGAGCAGCTAGAGCATTGCTTTGGGTGGAATGCTGAATAAGCTCTATTTCACTAATGCGTTCCTTGGCTATTCTGAACAATGTGAGAAAACTGGGTTTTCGTGCGAGCTGGGTGAAATTGCGAAGATGTGTGAGGCGAGAGACCTCAATGGAGTTGGTTTCACTCAAACACCACTCTGCTCATTCTTGTTGAGTATAACCTTCATCCATATGATGAGGTTTACCGTATAGCTAACATGTGCATTTTGCTGGAAGTATTGCCAGTGTCTTGATTTTCAAGCATAGCTAAAAATGGCCAACGCACTAACGTTCTCTCTGAACGTGGAATCAGTTGCAGTTCAAACGAGCAGCTAGAGCATTGCCTTGGGTGGAATGCTGAATAAGCTCTATTTCACTAATGCGTTCCTTTGCTCTTCTAAACAATGTGAGAAAACTGGGTTTTCGTGTGGGCTGGGTGAAATGACGAAGATGTGTGAGGCGAGAGACCTCAATGGAGTTGGTGTCACTCAAACACCACTGTGCTCATTCTTGTTGAGTATAACCTTCATCCACATGCTGAGGTTTACCGTATAGCTAACATGTGCATTTTCACTGGAAGTATTGCCAGTTTCTTGGTTTTCAAGTGTAGCTGAAAATGACTTTGTTTTTAAAGTTCTCTCTGAGCCTTGAATCAGATGCAGTTCAAACAAGCAGCTAGAGCGTTGCTTTGTGTGGAATGCTCAATAAGCTCTATTTTACTAATGCGTTCCTTGGCTATTCTGAACAATGTGAGAAAACTGGGTTTTCGTGCGAACCGGGTGAAATTGCGGAGATGTTTGAGGCGAGAGACATCAATGGAGTTGGTTTCACTCAAACACCACTGTGCTCATTCTTGTTGAGTATAAGCTTCATCCACTTGCTGAGGTTCACTCTATACCTTACATGTGCATTTCCCTGGAACCATTGCCAGTGTCTTGATTTTCAAGCATAGCTGAAAATGGCCAACGCACTAACGTTGTCTCTGAACGTGGAGTCAGCTGCAGTTCAAACGAGCAGCTAGAGCATTGGTTTGGGTGGAATGCTCAATAAGCTCTATTTCACTAATGCGTTCCTTGGCTATTCTGAACAATGTGAGAAAACTGGGTTTTCGTGCGAACCGGGTGAAATTGCGGAGATGTGTGAGGCGAGAGACCTCAATGGAGTTGGTTTCACTCAAACACCACTCTACTCGTTCTTGTTGAGTATAACCTTCATCCACATGCTGATGTTTACCGTATAGCTAACATGTGCATTTTGCTGGAAGTATTGCCAGTGTCTTAATTTTCAAGCATAGCTAAAAATGTCCAACGCACTAGCGTTCTCTCTGAACGTGGAGTCAGCTGCAGTTCAAACAAGCAGCTAGAGCATTGCTTTGGGTGGAATGCTCAATAAGCTCTATTTCACTAATGCGTTCCTTGGCTCTTCTGAACAATGTGAGAAAACTGGGTTTTCGTGAAGCCGGGTGTAATTGCGAAGATGTGTGAGGCGAGAGACCTCAATGGAGTTGGTTTCACTCAAACACCACTCTGCTCATTCTTTTTGAGTATAAGCTTGATCAAGATGCTGAGTTTTACCGTATAGCTCACATGTGCATTTTGCTGGAAGTATTGTCGTTGTCTTGGTTTTCAAACATAGCTGAAAATGACTTTGTCTTTAACGTTCTCTCTGAACGTGGAGTCAGCTGCAGTTCAAACTAGCAGCTAGAGCATAGCTTTTGGTGAGATGCTCAATAAGATCTATTTCACTATAAGGCATTCTTTGCCGATTCTGCACATTGTGAGAAAATTGGGTTTTCGTGCGAGCCTGGTATATTCGTGAAGGTGTGTGATGTTCCAAGTTTCAGTGGAGTTAGTTTCACACAAACACCACTCTGCCCATTGCTGAATGAAAGCTTCATCCACTTGCTGAGTATCATTAGTATACTTCACATGTACATTTTGCAGGAGCAAATGCCAAAGTCTCGGTTTTCGAGTGCAGCTGATAATATCTCCGCTGTTAACCTTCTCTCTGAATGTGAAATCAGCTGCAATGCAACGAGCAGCTAGAGCATTGCTTTGTGTGGAATGCTCAATAAGCTCTATTTCAGTAATGCGTTCCTTGGCTATTCTGAACAATGTGAGAAAACTGGGTTTTCGTGCGAGCCGAGCATATTCGTGCAGGTGTGTGATGCTCCAAGTTTCAGTAGTGTTAGTTTCACACAAGCGCCACTCTGCCCATTGCTGAATGAAAGCTTCATCCACTTGCTGAGTTTCATTAGTATACTTCACATGTACATTTTGCAGGAGCTAATACCAAAGTCTCGGTTTTCAGTGCAGCTGAAAATGTCTTTGTTGTTAACCTTCTCTCTGAACGTGGAGTCAGCTGCAGTTCAAACGAGCAGCTAGAGCATTGCTTTGGGTGGAATGCTGAATAAGCTCTATTTCACTAATGCGTTCCTTGGCTATTCTGAACAATGTGAGAAAACTGGGTTTTCGTGTGAACCGGGTATTCTCGTGAAGGTGTGTGATGTTCCAAGTTTCAATGGAGTTAGTTTCACACAGCGCCACTTTGCCCATTGCTGAATGAAAGCTTCATCCACACGCTGAGTTTCATCAGTATAGCTAATACGTACATTTTGCAGGTGCTAATGCCAATGTCTTGCTTTTCAAATTTAGCTGAAAATGACTTTGGTGTTAACCTTGGCTCTGAATGTCGAGTCAGTTGCAACTCAAACAAGCAGCTGGAGCATTGCTTTGGGTGGAATGCTGAATCAGCTCTATTTCACTAATGCGTTCCTTGGCTATTCTGAACAATGTGAGAAAACTGGGTTTTCGTGCGAGCTGGGTGAAATTGCGAAGATGTGTGAGGCGAGAGACCTCAATGGAGTTGGTTTCACTCAAACACCACTCTGCTCATTCTTGTTGAGTATAACCTTCATCCATATGATGAGGTTTACCGTATAGCTAACATGTGCATTTTGCTGGAAGTATTGCCAGTGTCTTGATTTTCAAGCATAGCTAAAAATGGCCAACGCACTAACGTTCTCTCTGAACGTGGAATCAGTTGCAGTTCAAACGAGCAGCTAGAGCATTGCCTTGGGTGGAATGCTGAATAAGCTCTATTTCACTAATGCGTTCCTTTGCTCTTCTAAACAATGTGAGAAAACTGGGTTTTCGTGTGGGCTGGGTGAAATGACGAAGATGTGTGAGGCGAGAGACCTCAATGGAGTTGGTGTCACTCAAACACCACTCTGCTTGTTCTTGTTGAGTATAACCTTCATCCACATGCTGAGGTTTACCGTATAGCTAACATGTGCATTTTCACTGGAAGTATTGCCAGTTTCTTGGTTTTCAAGTGTAGCTGAAAATGACTTTGTTTTTAAAGTTCTCTCTGAGCCTTGAATCAGATGCAGTTCAAACAAGCAGCTAGAGCGTTGCTTTGTGTGGAATGCTCAATAAGCTCTATTTTACTAATGCGTTCCTTGGCTATTCTGAACAATGTGAGAAAACTGGGTTTTCGTGCGAACCGGGTGAAATTGCGGAGATGTTTGAGGCGAGAGACATCAATGGAGTTGGTTTCACTCAAACACCACTGTGCTCATTCTTGTTGAGTATAAGCTTCATCCACTTGCTGAGGTTCACTCTATACCTTACATGTGCATTTCCCTGGAACCATTGCCAGTGTCTTGATTTTCAAGCATAGCTGAAAATGGCCAACGCACTAACGTTCTCTCTGAACGTGGAGTCAGCTGCAGTTCAAACGAGCAGCTAGAGCATTGGTTTGGGTGGAATGCTCAATAAGCTCTATTTCACTAATGCGTTCCTTGGCTATTCTGAACAATGTGAGAAAACTGGGTTTTCGTGCGAACCGGGTAAAATTGCGGAGATGTGTGAGGCGAGAGACCTCAATGGAGTTGGTTTCACTCAAACACCACTCTACTCGTTCTTGTTGAGTATAACCTTCATCCACATGCTGATGTTTACCGTATAGCTAACATGTGCATTTTGCTGGAAGTATTGCCAGTGTCTTAATTTTCAAGCATAGCTAAAAATGTCCAACACACTAGCGTTCTCTCTGAACGTGGAGTCAGCTGCAGTTCAAACAAGCAGCTAGAGCATTGCTTTGCGTGGAATGCTCTATAAGCTCTATTTCACTAATGCGTTCCTTGGCTCTTCTGAACAATGTGAGAAAACTGGGTTTTCGTGAAGCCGGGTGTAATTGCGAAGATGTGTGAGGCGAGAGACCTCAATGGAGTTGGTTTCACTCAAACACCACTCTGCTCATTCTTGTTGAGTATAAGCTTGATCAAGATGCTGAGTTTTACCGTATAGCTCACATGTGCATTTTGCTGGAAGTATTGTCGTTGTCTTGGTTTTCAAACATAGCTGAAAATGACTTTGTCTTTAACGTTCTCTCTGAACGTGGAGTCAGCTGCAGTTCAAACTAACAGCTAGAGCATAGCTTTTGGTGAGATGCTCAATAAGATCTATTTCACTATAAGGCATTCTTTGCCGATTCTGCACATTGTGAGAAAATTGGGTTTTCGTGCGAGCCTGGTATATTCGTGAAGGTGTGTGATGTTCCAAGTTTCAGTGGAGTTAGTTTCACACAAACACCACTCTGCCCATTGCTGAATGAAAGCTTCTTCCACTTGCTGAGTATCATTAGTATACTTCACATGTACATTTTGCAGGAGCAAATGCCAAAGTCTCGGTTTTCGAGTGCAGCTGATAATATCTCCGCTGTTAACCTTCTCTCTGAATGTGAAATCAGCTGCAATGCAACGAGCAGCTAGAGCATTGCTTTGTGTGGAATGCTCAATAAGCTCTATTTCAGTAATGCGTTCCTTGGCTATTCTGAACAATGTGAGAAAACTGGGTTTTCGTGCGAGCCGAGCATATTCGTGCAGGTGTGTGATGTTCCAAGTTTCAGTAGTGTTAGTTTCACACAAGCGCCACTCTGCCCATTGCTGAATGAAAGCTTCATCCACTTGCTGAGTTTCATTAGTATACTTCACATGTACATTTTGCAGGAGCTAATACCAAAGTCTCGGTTTTCAGTGCAGCTGAAAATGTCTTTGTTGTTAACCTTCTCTCTGAACGTGGAGTCAGCTGCAGTTCAAACGAGCAGCTAGAGCATTGCTTTGGGTGGAATGCTGAATAAGCTCTATTTCACTAATGCGTTCCTTGGCTATTCTGAACAATGTGAGAAAACTGGGTTTTCGTGTGAACCGGGTATTCTCGTGAAGGTGTGTGATGTTCCAAGTTTCAATGGAGTTAGTTTCACACAGCGCCACTCTGCCCATTGCTGAATGAAAGCTTCATCCACACGCTGAGTTTCATCAGTATAGCTAATACGTACATTTTGCAGGTGCTAATGCCAATGTCTTGCTTTTCAAATTTAGCTGAAAATGACTTTGGTGTTAACCTTGGCTCTGAATGTCGAGTCAGTTGCAACTCAAACAAGCAGCTGGAGCATTGCTTTGGGTGGAATGCTGAATCAGCTCTATTTCACTAATGCGTTCCTTGGCTATTCTGAACAATGTGAGAAAACTGGGTTTTCGTGCGAGCTGGGTGAAATTGCGAAGATGTGTGAGGCGAGAGACCTCAATGGAGTTGGTTTCACTCAAACACCACTCTGCTCATTCTTGTTGAGTATAACCTTCATCCATATGATGAGGTTTACCGTATAGCTAACATGTGCATTTTGCTGGAAGTATTGCCAGTGTCTTGATTTTCAAGCATAGCTAAAAATGGCCAACGCACTAACGTTCTCTCTGAACGTGGAATCAGTTGCAGTTCAAACGAGCAGCTAGAGCATTGCCTTGGGTGGAATGCTGAATAAGCTCTATTTCACTAATGCGTTCCTTTGCTCTTCTAAACAATGTGAGAAAACTGGGTTTTCGTGTGGGCTGGGTGAAATGACGAAGATGTGTGAGGTGAGAGACCTCAATGGAGTTGGTGTCACTCAAACACCACTCTGCTTGTTCTTGTTGAGTATAACCTTCATCCACATGCTGAGGTTTACCGTATAGCTAACATGTGCATTTTCACTGGAAGTATTGCCAGTTTCTTGGTTTTCAAGTGTAGCTGAAAATGACTTTGTTTTTAAAGTTCTCTCTGAGCCTTGAATCAGATGCAGTTCAAACAAGCAGCTAGAGCGTTGCTTTGTGTGGAATGCTCAATAAGCTCTATTTTACTAATGCGTTCCTTGGCTATTCTGAACAATGTGAGAAAACTGGGTTTTCGTGCGAACCGGGTGAAATTGCGGAGATGTTTGAGGCGAGAGACATCAATGGAGTTGGTTTCACTCAAACACCACTGTGCTCATTCTTGTTGAGTATAAGCTTCATCCACTTGCTGAGGTTCACTCTATACCTTACATGTGCATTTCCCTGGAACCATTGCCAGTGTCTTGATTTTCAAGCATAGCTGAAAATGGCCAACGCACTAACGTTCTCTCTGAACGTGGAGTCAGCTGCAGTTCAAACGAGCAGCTAGAGCATTGGTTTGGGTGGAATGCTCAATAAGCTCTATTTCACTAATGCGTTCCTTGGCTATTCTGAACAATGTGAGAAAACTGGGTTTTCGTGCGAACCGGGTAAAATTGCGGAGATGTGTGAGGCGAGAGACCTCAATGGAGTTGGTTTCACTCAAACACCACTCTACTCGTTCTTGTTGAGTATAACCTTCATCCACATGCTGATGTTTACCGTATAGCTAACATGTGCATTTTGCTGGAAGTATTGCCAGTGTCTTAATTTTCAAGCATAGCTAAAAATGTCCAACGCACTAGCGTTCTCTCTGAACGTGGAGTCAGCTGCAGTTCAAACAAGCAGCTAGAGCATTGCTTTGGGTGGAATGCTCAATAAGCTCTATTTCACTAATGCGTTCCTTGGCTCTTCTGAACAATGTGAGAAAACTGGGTTTTCGTGAAGCCGGGTGTAATTGCGAAGATGTGTGAGGCGAGAGACCTCAATGGAGTTGGTTTCACTCAAACACCACTCTGCTCATTCTTGTTGAGTATAAGCTTGATCAAGATGCTTATTGTCGTTGTCTTGGTTTTCAAACATAGCTGAAAATGACTTTGTCTTTAACGTTCTCTCTGAACGTGGAGTCAGCTGCAGTTCAAACTAGCAGCTAGAGCATAGCTTTTGGTGAGATGCTCAATAAGATCTATTTCACTATAAGGCATTCTTTGCCGATTCTGCACATTGTGAGAAAATTGGGTTTTCGTGCGAGCCTGGTATATTCGTGAAGGTGTGTGATGTTCCAAGTTTCAGTGGAGTTAGTTTCACACAAACACCACTCTGCCCATTGCTGAATGAAAGCTTCATCCACTTGCTGAGTATCATTAGTATACTTCACATGTACATTTTGCAGGAGCAAATGCCAAAGTCTCGGTTTTCGAGTGCAGCTGATAATATCTCCGCTGTTAACCTTCTCTCTGAATGTGAAATCAGCTGCAATGCAACGAGCAGCTAGAGCATTGCTTTGTGTGGAATGCTCAATAAGCTCTATTTCAGTAATGCGTTCCTTGGCTAATCTGAACAATGTGAGAAAACTGGGTTTTCGTGCGAGCCGAGCATATTCGTGCAGGTGTGTGATGCTCCAAGTTTCAGTAGTGTTAGTTTCACACAAGCGCCACTCTGCCCATTGCTGAATGAAAGCTTCATCCACTTGCTGAGTTTCATTAGTATACTTCACATGTACATTTTGCAGGAGCTAATACCAAAGTCTCGGTTTTCAGTGCAGCTGAAAATGTTTTTGTTGTTAACCTTCTCTCTGAACGTGGAGTCAGCTGCAGTTCAAACGAGCAGCTAGAGCATTGCTTTGGGTGGAATGCTGAATAAGCTCTATTTCACTAATGCGTTCCTTGGCTATTCTGAACAATGTGAGAAAACTGGGTTTTCGTGCGAGCTGGGTGAAATTGCGAAGATGTGTGAGGCGAGAGACCTCAATGGAGTTGGTTTCACTCAAACACCACTCTGCTCATTCTTGTTGAGTATAACCTTCATCCATATGATGAGGTTTACCGTATAGCTAACATGTGCATTTTGCTGGAAGTATTGCCAGTGTCTTGATTTTCAAGCATAGCTAAAAATGGCCAACGCACTAACGTTCTCTCTGAACGTGGAATCAGTTGCAGTTCAAACGAGCAGCTAGAGCATTGCCTTGGGTGGAATGCTGAATAAGCTCTATTTCACTAATGCGTTCCTTTGCTCTTCTAAACAATGTGAGAAAACTGGGTTTTCGTGTGGGCTGGGTGAAATGACGAAGATGTGTGAGGCGAGAGACCTCAATGGAGTTGGTGTCACTCAAACACCACTGTGCTCATTCTTGTTGAGTATAACCTTCATCCACATGCTGAGGTTTACCGTATAGCTAACATGTGCATTTTCACTGGAAGTATTGCCAGTTTCTTGGTTTTCAAGTGTAGCTGAAAATGACTTTGTTTTTAAAGTTCTCTCTGAGCCTTGAATCAGATGCAGTTCAAACAAGCAGCTAGAGCGTTGCTTTGTGTGGAATGCTCAATAAGCTCTATTTTACTAATGCGTTCCTTGGCTATTCTGAACAATGTGAGAAAACTGGGTTTTCGTGCGAACCGGGTGAAATTGCGGAGATGTTTGAGGCGAGAGACATCAATGGAGTTGGTTTCACTCAAACACCACTGTGCTCATTCTTGTTGAGTATAAGCTTCATCCACTTGCTGAGGTTCACTCTATACCTTACATGTGCATTTCCCTGGAACCATTGCCAGTGTCTTGATTTTCAAGCATAGCTGAAAATGGCCAACGCACTAACGTTGTCTCTGAACGTGGAGTCAGCTGCAGTTCAAACGAGCAGCTAGAGCATTGGTTTGGGTGGAATGCTCAATAAGCTCTATTTCACTAATGCGTTCCTTGGCTATTCTGAACAATGTGAGAAAACTGGGTTTTCGTGCGAACCGGGTGAAATTGCGGAGATGTGTGAGGCGAGAGACCTCAATGGAGTTGGTTTCACTCAAACACCACTCTACTCGTTCTTGTTGAGTATAACCTTCATCCACATGCTGATGTTTACCGTATAGCTAACATGTGCATTTTGCTGGAAGTATTGCCAGTGTCTTAATTTTCAAGCATAGCTAAAAATGTCCAACGCACTAGCGTTCTCTCTGAACGTGGAGTCAGCTGCAGTTCAAACAAGCAGCTAGAGCATTGCTTTGGGTGGAATGCTCAATAAGCTCTATTTCACTAATGCGTTCCTTGGCTCTTCTGAACAATGTGAGAAAACTGGGTTTTCGTGAAGCCGGGTGTAATTGCGAAGATGTGTGAGGCGAGAGACCTCAATGGAGTTGGTTTCACTCAAACACCACTCTGCTCATTCTTTTTGAGTATAAGCTTGATCAAGATGCTGAGTTTTACCGTATAGCTCACATGTGCATTTTGCTGGAAGTATTGTCGTTGTCTTGGTTTTCAAACATAGCTGAAAATGACTTTGTCTTTAACGTTCTCTCTGAACGTGGAGTCAGCTGCAGTTCAAACTAGCAGCTAGAGCATAGCTTTTGGTGAGATGCTCAATAAGATCTATTTCACTATAAGGCATTCTTTGCCGATTCTGCACATTGTGAGAAAATTGGGTTTTCGTGCGAGCCTGGTATATTCGTGAAGGTGTGTGATGTTCCAAGTTTCAGTGGAGTTAGTTTCACACAAACACCACTCTGCCCATTGCTGAATGAAAGCTTCATCCACTTGCTGAGTATCATTAGTATACTTCACATGTACATTTTGCAGGAGCAAATGCCAAAGTCTCGGTTTTCGAGTGCAGCTGATAATATCTCCGCTGTTAACCTTCTCTCTGAATGTGAAATCAGCTGCAATGCAACGAGCAGCTAGAGCATTGCTTTGTGTGGAATGCTCAATAAGCTCTATTTCAGTAATGCGTTCCTTGGCTATTCTGAACAATGTGAGAAAACTGGGTTTTCGTGCGAGCCGAGCATATTCGTGCAGGTGTGTGATGCTCCAAGTTTCAGTAGTGTTAGTTTCACACAAGCGCCACTCTGCCCATTGCTGAATGAAAGCTTCATCCACTTGCTGAGTTTCATTAGTATACTTCACATGTACATTTTGCAGGAGCTAATACCAAAGTCTCGGTTTTCAGTGCAGCTGAAAATGTCTTTGTTGTTAACCTTCTCTCTGAACGTGGAGTCAGCTGCAGTTCAAACGAGCAGCTAGAGCATTGCTTTGGGTGGAATGCTGAATAAGCTCTATTTCACTAATGCGTTCCTTGGCTATTCTGAACAATGTGAGAAAACTGGGTTTTCGTGTGAACCGGGTATTCTTGTGAAGGTGTGTGATGTTCCAAGTTTCAATGGAGTTAGTTTCACACAGCGCCACTTTGCCCATTGCTGAATGAAAGCTTCATCCACACGCTGAGTTTCATCAGTATAGCTAATACGTACATTTTGCAGGTGCTAATGCCAATGTCTTGCTTTTCAAATTTAGCTGAAAATGACTTTGGTGTTAACCTTGGCTCTGAATGTCGAGTCAGTTGCAACTCAAACAAGCAGCTGGAGCATTGCTTTGGGTGGAATGCTGAATCAGCTCTATTTCACTAATGCGTTCCTTGGCTATTCTGAACAATGTGAGAAAACTGGGTTTTCGTGCGAGCTGGGTGAAATTGCGAAGATGTGTGAGGCGAGAGACCTCAATGGAGTTGGTTTCACTCAAACACCACTCTGCTCATTCTTGTTGAGTATAACCTTCATCCATATGATGAGGTTTACCGTATAGCTAACATGTGCATTTTGCTGGAAGTATTGCCAGTGTCTTGATTTTCAAGCATAGCTAAAAATGGCCAACGCACTAACGTTCTCTCTGAACGTGGAATCAGTTGCAGTTCAAACGAGCAGCTAGAGCATTGCCTTGGGTGGAATGCTGAATAAGCTCTATTTCACTAATGCGTTCCTTTGCTCTTCTAAACAATGTGAGAAAACTGGGTTTTCGTGTGGGCTGGGTGAAATGACGAAGATGTGTGAGGCGAGAGACCTCAATGGAGTTGGTGTCACTCAAACACCACTCTGCTTGTTCTTGTTGAGTATAACCTTCATCCACATGCTGAGGTTTACCGTATAGCTAACATGTGCATTTTCACTGGAAGTATTGCCAGTTTCTTGGTTTTCAAGTGTAGCTGAAAATGACTTTGTTTTTAAAGTTCTCTCTGAGCCTTGAATCAGATGCAGTTCAAACAAGCAGCTAGAGCGTTGCTTTGTGTGGAATGCTCAATAAGCTCTATTTTACTAATGCGTTCCTTGGCTATTCTGAACAATGTGAGAAAACTGGGTTTTCGTGCGAACCGGGTGAAATTGCGGAGATGTTTGAGGCGAGAGACATCAATGGAGTTGGTTTCACTCAAACACCACTGTGCTCATTCTTGTTGAGTATAAGCTTCATCCACTTGCTGAGGTTCACTCTATACCTTACATGTGCATTTCCCTGGAACCATTGCCAGTGTCTTGATTTTCAAGCATAGCTGAAAATGGCCAACGCACTAACGTTCTCTCTGAACGTGGAGTCAGCTGCAGTTCAAACGAGCAGCTAGAGCATTGGTTTGGGTGGAATGCTCAATAAGCTCTATTTCACTAATGCGTTCCTTGGCTATTCTGAACAATGTGAGAAAACTGGGTTTTCGTGCGAACCGGGTAAAATTGCGGAGATGTGTGAGGCGAGAGACCTCAATGGAGTTGGTTTCACTCAAACACCACTCTACTCGTTCTTGTTGAGTATAACCTTCATCCACATGCTGATGTTTACCGTATAGCTAACATGTGCATTTTGCTGGAAGTATTGCCAGTGTCTTAATTTTCAAGCATAGCTAAAAATGTCCAACACACTAGCGTTCTCTCTGAACGTGGAGTCAGCTGCAGTTCAAACAAGCAGCTAGAGCATTGCTTTGCGTGGAATGCTCTATAAGCTCTATTTCACTAATGCGTTCCTTGGCTCTTCTGAACAATGTGAGAAAACTGGGTTTTCGTGAAGCCGGGTGTAATTGCGAAGATGTGTGAGGCGAGAGACCTCAATGGAGTTGGTTTCACTCAAACACCACTCTGCTCATTCTTGTTGAGTATAAGCTTGATCAAGATGCTGAGTTTTACCGTATAGCTCACATGTGCATTTTGCTGGAAGTATTGTCGTTGTCTTGGTTTTCAAACATAGCTGAAAATGACTTTGTCTTTAACGTTCTCTCTGAACGTGGAGTCAGCTGCAGTTCAAACTAACAGCTAGAGCATAGCTTTTGGTGAGATGCTCAATAAGATCTATTTCACTATAAGGCATTCTTTGCCGATTCTGCACATTGTGAGAAAATTGGGTTTTCGTGCGAGCCTGGTATATTCGTGAAGGTGTGTGATGTTCCAAGTTTCAGTGGAGTTAGTTTCACACAAACACCACTCTGCCCATTGCTGAATGAAAGCTTCTTCCACTTGCTGAGTATCATTAGTATACTTCACATGTACATTTTGCAGGAGCAAATGCCAAAGTCTCGGTTTTCGAGTGCAGCTGATAATATCTCCGCTGTTAACCTTCTCTCTGAATGTGAAATCAGCTGCAATGCAACGAGCAGCTAGAGCATTGCTTTGTGTGGAATGCTCAATAAGCTCTATTTCAGTAATGCGTTCCTTGGCTATTCTGAACAATGTGAGAAAACTGGGTTTTCGTGCGAGCCGAGCATATTCGTGCAGGTGTGTGATGTTCCAAGTTTCAGTAGTGTTAGTTTCACACAAGCGCCACTCTGCCCATTGCTGAATGAAAGCTTCATCCACTTGCTGAGTTTCATTAGTATACTTCACATGTACATTTTGCAGGAGCTAATACCAAAGTCTCGGTTTTCAGTGCAGCTGAAAATGTCTTTGTTGTTAACCTTCTCTCTGAACGTGGAGTCAGCTGCAGTTCAAACGAGCAGCTAGAGCATTGCTTTGGGTGGAATGCTGAATAAGCTCTATTTCACTAATGCGTTCCTTGGCTATTCTGAACAATGTGAGAAAACTGGGTTTTCGTGCGAGCTGGGTGAAATTGCGAAGATGTGTGAGGCGAGAGACATCAATGGAGTTGGTTTAACTCAAACACCACTCTGCTTGTTCTTGTTGAGTATAACCTTCATCCATATGATGAGGTTTACCGTATAGCTAACATGTGCATTTTGCTGGAAGTATTACCAGTGTCTTGATTTTCAAGCATAGCTAAAAATGGCCAACGCACTAACGTTCTCTCTGAACGTGGAATCAGTTGCAGTTCAAACGAGCAGCTAGAGCATTGCTTTGTGTGGAATGCTCAATAAGCTCTATTTCACTAATGCGTTCCTTGGCTATTCTGAACAATGTGAGAAAACTGGGTTTTCGTGCGAGCAGGGTATTCTCGTGAAGGTGTGTGATGTTCCAAGTTTCAATGGAGTTAGTTTCACACAAGCGCCACTCTGCCCATTGCTGAATGAAAGCTTCATCCACACGCTGAGTTTCATCAGTATAGCTAATACGTACATTTTGCAGGAGCTAATGAAAATGTCTTGCTTTTCAAATTTAGCTGAAAATGACTTTGGTGTTACTCTTGTCTCTGAACGTGGAGTCAGCTGCAGTTGAAACAAGCAGCTAGAGCATTGCTTTGTGTGGAATGCTCAATAAGCTCTATTTCACTAATGCGTTCCTTGGCTCTTCTGAACAATGTGAGAAAACTGGGTTTTCGTGCGAGCCGGGTGAAATTCCAAAATGCGTGAGGCGAGAGACCTCAATGGAATTGGTTTCACTCAAACACCACTCTGCTTGTTCTTGTTGAGTATAAGCCTGATCAAGATGCTGAGTTTTACCGTATCGCTAACATGTGCATTTTGCTGGAAGTATTGCCAGTGTCTTGGTTTTCAAGCATAGCTAAAAATGGCCAACGCACTAACGTTCTCTCTGAACGTGGAGTCAGCTCATTCTTGTTGAGTATAAGCTTGATCAAGATGCTGAGTTTCACCGTATAGCTAACATGTGCATTTTGCTGGCAGTATTGTCGTTGTCTTGGTTTTCAAACATAGCTGAAAATGACTTTGTTTTTAACGTTCTCTCTGAACGTGGAGTCAGCTGCAGTTCAAACTAGCAGCTAGAGCATAGCTTTTGGTGAGATGCTCAGTAAGATGTATTTCACTATAATGCATTCTTTGCGATTCTGCACATTGTGAGAAAACTGGGTTTTCGTGTGAGCCAGGTATATTCGTGAAGGTGTGTGATGTTCCAAGTTTCAGTGGAGCTAGTTTCACACAAACACCACTCTGCCCATTGCTGAATGAAAGCTTCATCCACTTGCTGAGTTTCATTAGTATACTTCACATGTACATTTTGCAGGTGCTAATGCCTATGGTCTCGGTTTTCAGTGCAGCAGAAAATGTCTTCGCTGTTAACCTTCTCTCTGAACGTGAAGTCAGCTGCTGTTCAAACAAGCAGCTGGAGCATTGCTTTGGGTGGAATGCTGAATAAGCTCTATTTCACTAATGCGTTCCTTGGCTATTCTGAACAATGTGAGAAAACTGGGTTTTCGTGCGAGCCGGGTATATTCGTGAAGGTGTGTGATGTTCCAAGTTTCAATGGAGTTAGTTTCACACAAGCGCCACTCTGCCCATTGCTGAATGAAAGCTTCATCCACTTGCTGAGTTTCATCAGTATACTTCACATGTACATTGTGCAGGTGCTAATGCCAATGTCTTGGTTTTCAAATTTTGTTGAAAATGAGTTTGGTGTTAACCTTGGCTCTGAACGTGGAGTCAGCTGCAATTCAAACAAGCAGCTAGAGCATTGCTTTGGGTGGAATGCTGAATAAGCTCTATTTCACTAATGCGTTCCTTGGCTATTCTGAACAATGTGAGAAAACTGGGTTTTCGTGCGAGCCGGGTGAAATTGCGAAGATGTTTGAGGCGAGAGACCTCAATGGAGTTGGTTTCACTCAAACACCACTCTGCTCATTCTTGTTGAGTATAACCTTCATCCACATGATGAGGTTTACCGTATAGCTAACATGTGCATTTTGCTGGAAGTATTGCCAGTGTCTTGATTTTCAAGCATAGCTAAAAATGGCCAACGCACTAACGTTCTCTCTGAACGTGGAATCAGTTGCAGTTCAAACGAGCAGCTAGAGCATTGCTTTGGGTGGAATGCTCAATAAGCTCTATTTCAGTAATGCGTTCCTTGGCTATTCTGAACAATGTGAGAAAACTGGGTTTTCGTGCGAGCCGAGCATATTCGTGCATGTGTGTGATGTTCCAAGTTTCAGTAGTGTTAGTTTCACACAAGCGCCACTCTGCCCATTGCTGAATGAAAGCTTCATCCACTTGCTGAGTTTCATTAGTATGCTTCACATGTACATTTTGCAGGAGCTAATACCAAAGTCTCGGTTTTCAGTGCAGCTGAAAATGTCTTTGTTGTTAACCTTCTCTCTGAACGTGGAGTCAGCTGCAGTTCAAACGAGCAGCTAGAGCATTGCTTTGGGTGGAATGCTGAATAAGCTCTATTTCACTAATGCGTTCCTTGGCTATTCTGAACAATGTGAGAAAACTGGGTTTTCGTGCGAGCCGGGTATTCTCGTGAAGGTGTGTGATGTTCCAAGTTTTAATGGAGTTAGTTTCACACAGCGCCACTCTGCCCATTGCTGAATGAAAGCTTCATCCACACGCTGAGTTTCATCAGTATAGCTAATACGTACATTTTGCAGGTGCTAATGCCAATGTCTTGCTTTTCAAATTTAGCTGAAAATGACTTTGGTGTTAACCTTGGCTCTGAATGTCGAGTCAGTTGCAATTCAAACAAGCAGCTGGAGCATTGCTTTGGGTGGAATGCTGAATAAGCTCTATTTCACTAATGCGTTCCTTGGCTATTCTGAACAATGTGAGAAAACTGGGTTTTCGTGCGAGCTGGGTGAAATTGCGAAGATGTGTGAGGCGAGAGACCTCAATGGAGTTGGTTTCACTCAAACACCACTCTGCTCATTCTTGTTGAGTATAACCTTCATCCATATGATGAGGTTTACCGTATAGCTAACATGTGCATTTTGCTGGAAGTATTGCCAGTGTCTTGATTTTCAAGCATAGCTAAAAATGGCCAACGCACTAACGTTCTCTCTGAACGTGGAATCAGTTGCAGTTCAAACAAGCAGCTAGAGCATTGCTTTGTGTGGAATGCTCAATAAGCTCTATTTCACTAATGCGTTCCTTGGCTATTCTGAACAATGTGAGAAAACTGGGTTTTCGTGCGAGCAGGGTATTCTCGTGAAGGTGTGTGATGTTCCAAGTTTCAATGGAGTTAGTTTCACACAAGCGCCACTCTGCCCATTGCTGAATGAAAGCTTCATCCACACGCTGAGTTTCATCAGTATAGCTAATACGTACATTTTGCAGGAGCTAATGAAAATGTCTTGCTTTTCAAATTTAGCTGAAAATGACTTTGGTGTTACTCTTGTCTCTGAACGTGGAGTCAGCTGCAGTTGAAACAAGCAGCTAGAGCATTGCTTTGTGTGGAATGCTCAATAAGCTCTATTTCACTAATGCGTTCCTTGGCTCTTCTGAACAATGTGAGAAAACTGGGTTTTCGTGCGAGCCGGGTGAAATTCCAAAATGCGTGAGGCGAGAGACCTCAATGGAATTGGTTTCACTCAAACACCACTCTGCTTGTTCTTGTTGAGTATAACCTTCATCCACATGCTGATGTTTACCGTATAGCTAACATGTGCATTTTGCTGGAAGTATTGCCAGTGTCTTGATTTTCAAGCATAGCTGAAAATGGCAAACGCACTAACGTTCTCTCTGAACATGGAGTTGGCTGCAGCTCAAGCATGCAGCCAGAGCATTTCTTTGGGTGTGGAATACTCAAAAAGCTACATTTCATTTCAATGCATTTTTTGTTGTTATTCACTGTGAGGTATAAATGGGTTTTCGTGGAAACCGGGTGTAATAATGAAGGTGTGTGTGGTGAGAGGCATCAATGTAGTTGGTTTCACAGAAACACCACTCTGCCCATTCTTGTCGAGTATAAGCTTCATCCACATGCTGAGGTTTACCGTACAGCTAACATGTGCATTTTGCTGGAGCTATTGCCAGTGTCTTGGTTTTCAAGCATAGCTCAAAATTACTTTGGCATTAACCTTCTCTCTGAACGTGGAGTCGGCTGCAATTCTGAGAAGCTAGGAGCTAGAGCATTGCTTTGTGTGGAACGCTCAATAAGCTCCATTTCACTTCAATGCATTCTTTGGCTGTTATGCACAGTGTGGTAAAACTGGTTTTTCATGCAAGCCCGGTTTAATTGTGCGACGAGAGACCTCAATGTACTTGGTTTAACACAAACACCACTCTACTCATTCTTGTTGAGTATGAACTTCATCCATATGCTGAATTTCACCATATAACTAACATGTGCATTTTGCAGGAGCCATTGCCAATGTCTTGGTTTTCAAGCATAGCTGGAAATGACTGTTTTTTAGCATTCTCTCTGAACGTGAAGTCGGCTGCAAATCAAACAAGCAGCTTGAGCAGTGCTTTGTGTGGAATGCTCAATAAGCTCTATTTTACTACACTGCATTCTCTGACTATTCTGAACAGTGTGAGACAAATGGGTTTTCGTGCTAGCCGGGTATAATCGTGAAGGTGTGTGAGGTGAGAGATTCAAAGGGGTTGGTTTCACACAAACGCCACTCTGCCCTTTGCTGAATGAAAGCTTCATCCACTTGCTTGGGTCATCAGTACAGCTAACATGTACATTTCGCAGGTGCTAATGCCAATGTCTACGTTTTCAAGTGTAACTGAAAATGACTTCTCTGTTAACCTTCTCTCTGAACGTGGAGTCAGCTGCAATTCAAACGAGTAGCTAGAGCATTGCTTTGTGTGGAATACCACCAAGCCTTATTTCAGTACAATGCTTTCCTTGGCTTTTAGACAAAGTGTTCCAAAACTGGGTTTTCGTGCAACCCGGGTGTAATTTGTGAAGGTTTGTGAGGTGAGAGACCTCAATGGAGTTGGTTTTACACAAACACCAGTCTGCCCATTTTTTAAAAAGATTTATTGTTTTTATTGCAGCCAGATATACTGAGAGAGGAGAGACATAGAGGAAGATCTTCCGTCTGATGTTTCACTCCCCACGTGAGCTGCAACGGGCCGGTACGCGCCGATCCGAAGCCGGAAACCTGGAACCTCTTACGGGTCTTCCACGCGTGTGCAGTGTCCCAATGCATTGGGCCGTGCTCAACTACTTTCCCAGGCCACAAGCGGGGAGCTGGATGGGAAGTGGAGCTGCCCGGATTAGAACCGGCACCCATATGGGATCCCGGGGATTTCAAGGCGAGGACCTTAGCTGCTAGGGCATGCCGCTGTGCCCATTCTGCCCATTCTTGTTGAGTATAAGCTTCATCCACATGCTGAGGTTCATCAGTACAGCTAACATGTACATTTTGCTGGAGTTTTTTAGGTAGCCTTGGTTTTCATGCAGAGGTGAAAATGGATTGGACACTGAAGTTATTTTTTCTGAACATGGATTCAGCTGCAATTCAAACGAGCAGCTAGAGCATTGCTTTGTGTGGAATGCTCAATAAGTTCCGTTTCACTACAATGCGTTCTTTGGCTATTCTGAACATTGTGAGAAAACTGGGTTTTCGTGTGAGCTGGGTGAAATTGTGAAGATGTGTGATGTTAGAAACCTCAATGGAGTTAGTTTCAAAAAGCACCACTCTGCCCATTGCTGAATATAAGCTTCATCCACTTGCTGAGTTTCATCAGCACAGCTAACATGTGCATTTTGCTGGAGCCACTGGTTTTCAAGCATAGCTGAAAATGGGCTTCGTACTAACGTTCTCTATGAACGTGGAGTCGGCTGCAATTCAAAGAAGTAGCTAGAGCATTGCTTTGTGTGGAATGCTCAATAAGCTCTATTTCCCTATAATGCTTTCTTTTGCTGTTATGCACAGTGTGGCAAAACTGGATTTTCGTGCTAGCCTGCTGTAATCGTGAAGTTGCGTAAGGTGAGGGACATCGATTGAGTTGGTTTCACACAGAAACCACTCTGCCCATTCGTGTTGAGTATAATCTTCATCCACTTGCTGAGGTTCATCAGTATAGCTAACATTTACATTTTGCAGGAGCTATTGCCATTGTTTTGGTTTTCAAGCATTGCTGAAAATGGGTTTGGTGTTAATGTTCTCTGTGAAGGTGGAATGTGTTGCAATTCAAATGAGCAGCTAGAGCATTGCTTTGCGTGGAATACACAATAAGCTCTATTTCACTACAATGTGTCCTAAGGCTGTTATGCACAGTGTGGCAAAACTGGGTTTTCGTGTAAGCTGGGTGTAATTGTGAAGGTGTGTGCCGTGAGAGTCCTCAATAGAGTTGGTCTTGGCGAATCAAGATGGTGGAATAGGTTAAGAACACGTTTATACAGACGGTACAACATTTAACCAGGATGAAGAAGAGAGGACATATTTGAGGAAATAAGAAAGGACAGAACAACAGCAGAGGGGTACCTGGAGACTGACAGATCAGGAAAGCAGAGGACACAACGGTGTGGTGTTGCAGAGACTGATATTCCAGCTTGGCGATATGAACTCCACAGCAGCCAGAACTCCACCACCAACCTGGCGGGAAGGGACTTTCACTGGGAGCTCGGGTGGTGAACCCAAAGAACTGTCTGTTCTGCTGGTCCGTTTGATTTGACCAAGCACAGAGACAGAGCAGCTGATCTCAGACGGGCAGTGCTAGAACAGAGTGGATTTCACAGTCCAGTCAGCCCCCTAGAGCTGAATTGGGCGCCATTTTGTGTAAAAAGGAAAGGGCGAGGGAGAGGACTGAGCATGTGCTGAGCTGGGAGTGAACTCATTTCTGTCTGGGTGAACTGCACCTACCTGGTATTCTACGAGTTCCACTCAGGGCAGGTCTGGGATAGCCCTCCGATCTGACGGCCAGCAGATCAAGAACCCTAGTGGTTGTACGGTAGGCGCCATTTTGGGCACTGTGGTAATAACTTTGGGACTGCAGGGGACAACAGTGAACTGCGCATGTGCTGATCTCGTGAGAACTTGCTGAGGTCCAAGACTGCACTGGTCCTGCAGGAAAATAATACTGACTGTGTCATCGTATGGGTCAAAATAGGTCCGTGTGGCACCCAGACCTAATGTCCAACAGGTTCCGACAAGATCAGCGCCACCAGCAACCTAATTATATAGGACACCTGGTGTCTCTCTAATCCTGGGACCTGCTCCAACCGGAAGTGGGAGAAAGGTTGCAGAAACAACGGTGCAGCCTCACCACGGTATCACAGGAGGTGGTGAGTGGTGAGCCAAGAGCTGGGGCTGTGGAGACCACGGTGGAAATCTGACATAAGAACCCAGACCTGGAAGTTGCTGGAGGTTGTGGCACAAGTGGCTGCAAGAAAAGTTGTGTACCAACCACAATAAGTAAAATCGCATTGTAGACCTGTGGGTGACACAGCTTAGAAACCTACCCCAAGGAGAAGACTCTGCTAACAAGAAGTACAATGATCAAGAGCAAAAGAAGAGACAAAGG
The DNA here is from genome assembly GCF_030435755.1 of Ochotona princeps. Classification (NCBI taxonomy): domain Eukaryota; kingdom Metazoa; phylum Chordata; class Mammalia; order Lagomorpha; family Ochotonidae; genus Ochotona; species Ochotona princeps. The sequence goes on along the minus strand of NW_026696377.1, from coordinate 130,856 downwards.
CACAATGAATATTGTCGAAAACTTTCCTGCAAGGGAGCAAAACCCTATGCCAATCTCAGAGTTAACTGAGGAAGACATCGAGAAAATGGGGCACACAGAATCCATAAGACTCATTTTAAAGATTCTGATCAACAATGAGAAGCTCATGCAAGCGTTCAAAGAATTTAAGGAAGCAATAAAGCAAATCAAGGCTGGTATATCAGAAATTAAGAACACAGTAGAGCAAATTAAGAGCACAGTGGAGAGGCTCCAAAATAGAATGAAGCAAGCAGAAGAAAGAATCACAGAATTGGAAAATATTTCTTGTCACCAGGGGGAAGCAAACAAAAAGCTGGAGGCAGAGCTGAATCAGGCCAAAAAAAGTATTCAAGAATTGAAAATCATTATTAAGAGGCCAAATCTCAGAGTTATGGGAGTCCCAGAAGGTGCAGAAAGAGAAGCTGAGTTTGCAAATGTATTAAATGAAATAATAAAGGAAAATTTCCCTAATCTAGAGGAAGAATTGGGAAAGAAGTTCCATGAGGGGCGCAGAACTCCCAACAGGCTTGACCCAAAGCGATCTTCACCACGACATATGATCATCAAGCTCTCTTCAATTGAACATAAGGAAAAGATCCTTAAATGTGCACGTGAAAAAAATCAATTGACATATAAAGGAATGCCAATTAAGCTCACAGGAGATCTCTCACAGGAAACTCTAAAGGCAAGAAGAGAATGGAGTGACATATTCCAGATTCTAAAAGAAAAAACTTTTCGGCCTAGGATAACATATCCAGCAAAGCTTTCTTTTGTCTTTGAAAATGAAATAAAATTCTTCCACAGTAAAGAAAAGCTAAAAGAATTTGCCTCTTCCAAACCTGCCCTACAAATGATACTTCAAGATGTTCTCTTGGCAGAGAAGAGGAATAGCACCTGCCAAAACCAAAAGCAAATGGGAAGAACATCCCAGTAAAATGACAACAGAAGACTAAGGCAATGAACAACCATTGCCAAAATGACAGGACCAACGTAACACCCATGTATATTAAACTCTGAATGTAAATGGCTTAAGCTTAATCAAACATCTTATTGTCTGGAGGAGACACACTTCAACAAAGATTGGCAGAAACGATATCACATGGGTTTTGTTATTCTATGTTAGTTTCATCTCTTCAAAACACTTCCTTCTGATTAAATCATCCAATGACTCATAGATCATATGGCAGCATCATTTTCTTCAAGAAGGTTCTTGGTTTTCATTTCTTCAGCTACACATTAGTCATTTAATAGCATGTTATTTAACTTCTTGGTGTTCTAAATTTCTTTTTTCTTCCTGTTGTTGATTTTGTTTGTGGCTCTTCATTTAAGAGGATGTATAGTAGCTGTGTAATGGAGACTGTCATAGCTAGTAACGTGTCATTTAACTTCTGGCATTGTAAATTTCTATTTGTTGATTTTGTATCATGATCTTTCATTTATGGGGATGTACAGTAGTTGTGAAATTGAGACTGTCATATCTAGTAACACGTCATTTAACATCATGTCATTGTAAATTTCCTTTTTTCTTTCTATTGTTGATTTTGAAACATGACTTTTCATTTAAGGGGATGTACAGTAGCTGTGAATGGAGACTAACATTCAGATGTCAGGATGTAGTGCGGTATGCATTTCTACTTACAGACAAAGATGAACTTACAATGAAACTGTTTACTATATATTGACAATAAGATTCTGGACTCTCTGCCATTGTCCAGGCTTGCAATGATGGATATATGACCGAGTATGAAGAACTATATGTTAGTTATGATATAGAGGAAATGGGGGGGAGGAAACTGGGGAGGAGATAAGGGAATATAAAACTGTACTATAAAATAATAAGAATAATAATGAAATGTACAAAAAAAGAAAAACAACACACTGAGTTCCCTAATGTCCCATCCACTTTCAGACATATGTGCTGCTAGAGCAGTTGGTTTCTATGGTAGGTGCAAATGGCCTGGGCGCTGAACTTGTCTCTGGCTCTGGAGGTTTTCATGCCTTGAGTGAGGATCTACATGTTTGTTTTGTGTGGGTTCTCAACCTGCTTGATTCCATCAATCTGGGCTAAATGCTGTTTGTACAGCAAGTGACAAAACAGGGTTTGCGGGATATGTCGAGTACAGCTGATGGTATGTGAAGTGAATGAGCCAGGTGGAGTTGTTTTGGCACTGGAAGACCTGTGCCGCAGCTTTGGGCTGTTGCCATTCACCAACACACTGAGTTCCCTAGGTGTCCCATCCACTTTCAGACATATGTGCTGCCAGGGCAGTTGGTTTCAATGGTAGCTGGAAATGGCAGGGGCGCTGAACTTGTCTCTCTGGCTATAGAGTTTTTTGCAACTTGAGTGAGGATTTACATGTTTGCTTTGTGTAGGTACTCAACCTCATTTAGTCCATCAACCTGGGATCAATAGGCATTGGAAGGAAGTGACCAAAGAGTGTTTGCAGAAGATCTTCTAAGACAGCTGATGGTATGTGAAGTGAATGAGCCAGGTGGAGTTGTATTGGTACTGGATGACCTGTGGTGCTGCTGTCAGCAGTTGCCATTCACCAACACACTGAGTTCCCTAGGTGTCCCATCCAATTTCAGACATATGTGCTGCCAGAGCACTTAGTTTCCATGGTAGCTGCAAATGGCTTGTGCGCTGAACTTGTCTCTGGCTGTGGAGTTTTGATCACCTTGAGCGAGTATCTAGATATTTGTTTTGTGTGGGTACTCAACCTGCTTGATTCCATCAACCTGGGCTCAATGTTGTTTGGACAGGAAGTGACCAAATAGGGATTTTGGGAGATGTCCTAGGACAGCTGATGGTATGTGAAGTGAATGAGTGAGGTGGAGTTGTTTTGGCACTGGAAGACCTGTTCCGCAGCTTTGGGCTGTTGCCATTCACCAACACACTGATTTCCCTAGGTGTCCCATCCACTGTCAGACATAGGTGCTGCCAGAGCAGTTGGTTTCCAATGTAGCCTGTATTGGCTTGGGCGCTGAACCTGACTCTGGTTGTGGAATCTCTTGGCGTCCTGAGTGAGCATCTACATATATGTTTTGTGTGGGTGCTGAACCAGCATGATTTCATCCAACTGGGCTCAATGGACATTGGAGAGTGACCAAACAGGGTTTGCAGGAGATCTGCTGGGACAGCTGACGGTATGTGAAGTGAATGAGCCAGGTGGAGTTGTTTTGACACTGGAAGACCTGTGCCACTGCTTCGGGCTGTTGTCATGCACCAACAGACTGAGTTTCCTAGGTGTCCCATCCACTTTCAGACACATGTGCTGCCAGAGCAGTTGGTTTCCAAGGTAGCTGGAAATGGCATGGGCGCTGAACTTGTCTCTGGCTCTGGAGTTTTGATCACCTTGAGCGAGTATCTAGATATTTGTTTTGTGTGGGTACTCAACCTGCTTGATTCCATCAACCTGGCCTCAATGTTGTTTGGACCGGAAGTGAGCAAAAAGGGTTTGCGGGAAATCTGTTCAGACAACTGATGGTATGTGAAGTGAATGAGCCAGGTGGAGTTGTTTTGGCACTGGAAGACCTGTGCCACTGCTTCTGGCAATTGACATTCACCAACACACTGAGTTCCCTAAGTGTCCTAACCACTTTCAGACATATGTGCTGCCAGAGCAGTTGGTTTCCATGGTAGCTGGAAATGGCTAGTGTGCTGAACTAGTCTCAATTGGACTCTTTAGCACCTTGAGTGGCATCTACATGTTTGTTTTGTGTGGGTGCTCAACCTGCTTGATTCCAACAAACTTGGCTCCATACTGTTTGGACAGAAAGTGACCAAACAGGGTTTGCGGGCGATCTGCAATTACAGCTGAAGGTATGTAAAGTGAATAAGCCAGATTGAGTGGTTTTGGCACTGGAAGACATGTGCCGCTGCTTCTGGCACTTGCCATTCACCAACACACTGAGTTTCCTAGGTGTTCCATCACCTTTGAGACATATGAGCTGTTAGAGCTGTTGGTTTCCATGGTATGTGCAAATGGCTTTAGCACTGAAATTGTCTGTGCTTGTGGACATTTTAGCGCCTTGTTTGAGGATTTATATGTTTGTTTTGTGTACGTGCTCAACCTGCTTGAACACATTAACTTAGGCACAATGTTGTTTGGATAGGAAATGACCAAACCGGCTTTTCGGTAGATTTACTAGGACAGCTAATGGTATGTGAAATGAATGAGCGAAGTGGAGCTGTTTTGGCACTGGAAGACCTGCACCACTGCTCTGGGCAGTTGCCATTAACCAACACACTGTGATCCGAAGGTGTCCAATCCACTTTCATATATATGTGCTGCCAGAGCAGTTGGTTTCCAGGGTAGATGGAAAAGGCTTCAGCGTAGATTGGTGAGCATCCCAAACAAACAAAGGCTCCAAAAACGGGTTTCTCATGCCAACAACTCCACATTCAGAAACCGCTTCAGCGCCAAAGCCCTTCTCAGCTAGCCCTAAATACAAAGACTCTAGATGCAAATGTTGCTGTAAGAGCTAATTCCATCAAGCAGCAGCACAGCATGTTGCTGAATTGCATATTGAAGAAGAATCAGCCGAGTGGTTCTTGTGGGAGAACAGCTCCATTTAGCACCCTGACTTCACACACCATCAGGCTGACAGGCAGCTCTCAAGCCAAATATGTGTTCACACACTATGCTTAATGCCGTTTGAGTGCATTGTCCTGAAATGCAGCTTGCTGAGCATCCCACACATACGAAGGCTCCACAGGTGGGTTTCACATGCTACCAACTCCACATTCAGAAACCACTTCAGCGCCAAAGCCGTTTTCAGCTAGCCCTAAATACAAAGACTCTAGACGCAAATGTTGCTGTAAGAGCTAATTCCATCAAGCAGCATCACATCAACTTGCTGAATTGCATATTGAAGAAGAATCAGCTGAGTGGTTCTTGTGGGAGAACAACTGCATTTGGCTGACTTCACACACCATCAGGCTGACAGGCAGCTCTCAAGCAAACTATGTGTTCACACACTATGCTTAATGCCGTTTGAGAGCATTGTCCTGAAATGCAGCTTGCTGAGCATCCCACACAAACGAAAGTTCCTCAGGTGTGTTTCATATGCTACCAACTACACATTCAGAAACCACTTCAGCGCCACAGCCGTTTTCAGCTAGCCCTAAATACAAAGGCTCTAGACGCAAATGTTGCTGTAAGAGCTAATTCCATCAAGCAGCAGGACAGCATGTTGCTGAATTGCATATTGAAGAATCAGCCGAGTGGTTCTTGTGGGAGAACAACTCCATTTGCCTCACTGACTTCACACACCATCAGGCTGACAGGCAGCTCTCAAGCAAACTATGTGTTCACACACTATGCTTAATGCCATTTGAGTACATTGTCCTGAAATGCAGCTTGCTGAGCATCCCACACAAACGAAGGCTCCACAGGCGGATTTCACATGCCACCAACTCCACATTCAGAAACCACTTCAGCGCCAAAGCCCTTTTCAGCTAGCCCTAAATACAATGGAGCTAGACACAAATGTTGCTGTAAGAGCTAATTCCATCAAGCAGCAGCACAGCATGTTGCTGAATTGCATATTGATGAATCAGGCAAGTGGTTCTTGTAGGAGAACAACTGCATTTGGCTCACTGACTTCACACACCATCAGGCTGACAGGCAGCTCTCAAGCAAACTATGTGTTCACACACTATGCTTAATGCTGTTTGAGTGCATTGTCCTGAAATGCAGCTTGCTGAGCATCCCACACAAACGAAGGCTCCACAGGCGGGTTTAACATGCAACCAACTCCTCATTCAGAAACCACTTCAGCACCACAGCCCTTTTCAGCTAGCCGTAAATACAAAGGCTATAGACGCAAATGTTGCTGTAAGAGCTAATTCTAACAAGCAGCATCAAAGCATGTTGCTGAATTGCATATTGAAGAAGAATCAGGCGAGTGGTTCTTGTGGGAGAACCACTGCATTTGGCTCACTGACTTCACACACCATAAGGCTGACAGGCAGCTCTCAAGCAAACTATGTGTTCACACACCATGCTTAATGCCGTTTGAGTGCATTGTCGTGAAATGCAGCTTGCTGAGCATCCCACACAAACGAAGGCTCCTCAGGTGGGTTTCATATGCTACCAACTACACATTCAGAAACTACTTCAGCGCCAAAGCCCTCTTCAGCTAGCCCTAAATACAAAGGCTCTAGACGCAAATGTTGCTTTAAGAGCTAATTCCATCAAGCATCACTGCATGCTGCTGAATTGCATATTGAAGAAGAATCAGCCGAGTGGTTCTTGTGGGAGAACAGCTCCATTTAGCACCCTGACTTCACACACCATCAGGCTGACAGGCAGCTCTCAAGCAAACTCAGATTTCTCAGAGTATGCTTAATGCCGTTTGAGTGCATTGTCCTGAAATGCAGCTTGCTGAGCATCCCACACAAACGAAGGCTCCACAGGTGGGTTTCTCAAACAACCAACTCTGCACTTAGAAGCCACTTCAGCGCCAAAGCCGTTTTCAGCTAGCCCTAAATACAAAGGCTGTAGACACAAATGTTGCTGTAAGAGCTAATTCCATCAAGCAGCAGCACAGCATGTTGCTGAATTGCATATTGAAGAATCAGCTGAGTAGTTCTTGTGGGAGAACAACTCCATTTGGCACCCTGACTTCACACAGCCTCAGGCTGACAGGCAGATCTCAAGCAAACTCTGATTTCGCACACTATGCTTAATGCCGTTTGAGTGCATTGTTCTGAAATGCAGCTTGCTGAGCATCCCACACAAACGAAGGCTCCACAGGCAGGTTTCACATGGCACCAACTCCACATTCAGAAACCACTTCAGCGCCAAAGCTATTTTCAGCTAGCCCTAAATGCAAAGGCTCTAGACGCAAATGTTGCTTTAAGAGCTAATTCCATCAAGCATCACTGCATGCTGCGAAATTGCATATTGAAGAAGAATCAGCTGAGTGGTTCTTGTGGGAGAGAAGCTCCATTTAGCACCCTGACTTCACACACCATCAGGCTGACAGGCAGCTCTCAAGCAAACTATGTGTTCACACACTATGCTTAATGCCGTTTGACAGCATTGTCCTGAAATGCAGCTTGCTGAGCATCCCACACAAACGAAGGCTGCACAGGCGGGTTTCGCATGCAAACAACCCCTCATTTAGAAACCACTTCAGCACCACAGCCCTTTTCAGCTAGCCCTAAATACAAAGGCTCTAGACACAAATGTTGCTGTAAGAGCTAATTCCAACAAGCAGCAGCACAGCATGTTGCTGAATTGCATATTGAAGAAAAATCAGCTGAGAGGTTGTTGTGGGAGAACAACTCCATTTGGCTCCCTGACTTCACACACCATCAGGCTGACCTGCAGCTCTCAAGCAAACTATATGTTCACACACTATGCTTAATGCCGTTTGAGAGCATTGTCCTGAAATGCAGCTTGCTGAGCATCCCACACAAACGAAGGTTCCTCAGGTGGGTTTCATATGCTACCAACTCCACATTCAGAAACCACTTCAGCGCCAAAGCCCTTTTCAGCTAGCCCTAAATACAAAGGCTCTAGACGCGAATGTTGTTGTAAGAGTAATTCCATCAAGAAACACTGCATGTTGCTGAATTGCATCTTGAAGAATCAGTCGAGTGGTTCTTGTTGAAGAACAACTCCATTTGCCTAACTGACTTCACACACCATCAGGCTGACAGGCAGCTCTCAAGCAAACTATGTGTTCACACACTATGCTTAATGCCGTTTGAGAGCATTGTCCTGAAATGCAGCTTGCTGAGCATCCCACACAAACGAAGGCTCCACTGGCGGGTTTCTCATGCCACCAACTCCTGATTTAGAAATCACTTCAGCGCCAAAGCCCTTTAAGCTAGCCCTAATTACAAAGGCTCTATACACAAATGTTGTTGTAAGAGGTAAATCCATCAAGCATCACTGCATGTTGCTGAATTGCATATTGAAAAAGAACCAGCCGAGTGGTTCTTGTGTGAGAACAACTGCATTTTGCTCACAGACGTCACACACCAGCAGGCTGACAGGCAGGTCTCAAGCCAAATATGTGTTCACATACTATGCTTAATGCTGTTTGAGTGCATTGTCCTGAAATGCAGCTTGCTGAGCATCCCACACAAACGAAGGCTGCACAGGCGGGTTTCACATTTTACAAACTCCACATTCAGAAACCACTTCAGAGCCAAAGCCGTTTTCAGCTAGCCCTAAATACAAAGATTCTAGATGCAAATGTTGCTGTAAGAGCTAATTCCATCAAGCAGCAGCACAGCATGTTGCTGAATTGCATATTGAAGAAGAATCAGCTGGGGGTTCTTCTGGGAGAACAACTCCATTTGGCTCACTGACTTCACAAAGCATCAGGCTGACAGGCAGCTCTAAAGCAAACTATGTTTTCACACTCTATGCTTAATGCCGTTTGAGTGCATTGTCCTGAATGTAGCTCGCTGAGCATCCCACACAAACGAAGGTTCCACAGGCGGGTTTCACATGCTACCAACTTCACATACAGAAACCACAACAGCACCACAGGCCTTTTCAGCTAGCCCTAAATACTAAGACTCTAGACGCAAATGTTGCTGTAAGAGCTAATTCCATCAAGCAACACTGCATGGTGCTGAATTGCATAATGAAGAAGAATCAGCCGAGTGGTTCTTGTGGGAGAACAACTGCATTTGGCTCACTGACTTCACACACCATCAGGCTGATAGGCAGCCCTCAAGCAAACTCAGGTTTCACACAGTATGCTTAATGCTGTTTGAGTGCATTGTCCTGAAATGCAGCTTGCTGAGCATCCCACACAAACGAAGGCTGCACAGGCGGGTTTCACATTTTACCAACTCTACATTCAGAAACCACTTCAGCGCCAAAGCCGTTTTCAGCTAGCCCTAAATACAAAGGCTCTAGACACAAATGTTGCTGTAAGAGCTAATTCCATCAAGCAGCAGCACAGCATGCTGCTGAATTGCATATTGAAGAAGAATCAGGCGAGTGTTTCTTGTGGGAGAACAACTCCATTTGCCTCACTGACTTCACACACCATCAGGCTGACAGGCAGCTCTCAAGCAAACTATGTTGTCACACTCTATGCTTAATGCCGTTTGAGTGCATTGTCCTGAATTGCAGCTCGCTGAGCATCCCACACAAACGAAGGCTCCACAGGTGGGTTTCACATGCCACCAACTTCACATACAGAATCCACTTCAGCGCCAAAGCCCTTTTCAGCTAGCCCTAAATACAAAGGCTCTAGACGCAAATGTTGCTGTAAGAGCTAATTCCATCAAGCAACACTGCATGGTGCTGAATTGCATAATGAAGAAGAATCAGGCGAGTGGTTCTTGTGGGAGAACAACTGCATTTGGCTCACTGACTTCACACACCATCAGGCTGATAGGCAGCTCTCAAGCAAACTATGTGTTCACACACTATGCTTAATGCCATTTGAGTGCATTGTCCTGAAATGCAGCTTGCTGAGCATTCGACACAAACGAAGGCTCCACAGGTGAGTTTCACATGCCACCAACTCCACATTCAGAAACCACTTCAGCGCCAAAGCCCTCTTCAGCTAGCCCTAAACACAAAGGCTCTAGACGCAAATGTTGCTGTAAGAGCTAATTCCATCAAGAAACACTGCATGATGCTGAAATGAATATTGAAGAATCAGCAGAGTGGTTCTTGTGGGAGCACAACTCCATTTGCCTCACTGACTTCACACACCATCAGGCTGACAGGCAGCTCTCAAGCAAACTCAGATTTCGCACAGTATGCTTAATGCCGTTTGAGAGCATTGTCCTGAAATGCAGCTTGATGAGCATCCCACACAAACGAAGGCTCCACAGGCGTGTTTCTCATGACACCAACTCCACATTCAGAAACTACTTCAGCACCACAGCCCTTTTCAGCTAGCCCTAAATACAAAGATTCTAGACGCAAATGTTGCTGTAAGAGCTAATTCCATCAAGCATTACAGCATGGTGGTGAATTGCATATTGAAGAAGAATCAGCCGAGTGGTTCTTATGGGAGATCAGCTCTATTTATCATCCTGACTTCCCACACCATCAGGCTGACAGGCAGCTCTCAAGCAAACTCAGATTTCTCAGAGTATGCTTAAGGACGTTTGAGTGCATTGTCCTGAAATGCAGCTTGCTGAGTATCCCACACAAACGAAAGCTCCACAGGCGGGTTTTCACATGTTAGCAACTCCACATTCAGAAACCACTTCAGCGCCAAACCCGTTTTCAGCTAGCCCTAAATATAATGGCTCTAGACACAAATGTTTCTGTAAGAGCTAATTCCATCAAGCAGCAGCACAGTATGTTGATGAATTGCATATTGAAGAATCAGCCGAGTGGTTCTTGTGCGAGAACAACTCCATTTGGTACCCTAACTTCACACAGCATCAGGCTGATAGGCAGCTCTCAAGCAAACTATGTTTTCACACACTATGCTTAATGTCATTTGAGTGCATTGTCCTGAAATGCAGCTTGCTGAGCATCCCGCACAAACGAAGGTTCCACAGGCGGGTTTCACATGCCACCAACTCCACATTCAGAAACCACTTCACCGCCAAAGCCCTTTTCAGCTAGCCGTAAATTCAAAGGCTCTAGACTCAAATGTTGGTGTAACAGCTAATTCCATCAAGAAACAATGCATGTTGCTGAATTGCATATTGAAGAATCAGCCGAGTGGTTCTTGTGGGAGAACAACTCCATTTGGCTCACTGAATTCACACATCATCAGGCTAAAGGGCAGCTCTCAAGGAAACTATGTGTTCACACCCTATGCTTAATGCCGTTTGAGTGCATTGTCCTGAAATGCAGCTTGCTGAGCATCCAACAAAAACGAAGGCTCCACAGGTGGGTTTCACATGCCACCAACTCCACATTCAGAAACCACTTCAGCACCACAGCCGTTTTCAGCTAGCCCTAAATACAAAGGCTCTAGACACAAATGTTTCTGTAAGAGCTAATTCCATCAAGCAGCAGCACAGCATGTTGCTGAATTGCATGTTGAAGAAGAATCAGGCGAGTGGTTCTTGTGGGAGAACAACTGCTTTTGGCTCACTGACTTCACACACCATCAGGCTGACAGGCAGCTCTCAAGCAATCTATGTGTTCACACACTATGCTTAATGCTGTTTGAGTGCATTGTCCTGAAATGCAGCTTGCTGATCATCCCACACAAACGAAGGCTCCACAGGCGGGTTTCACATGCCACCAACTCCACATTCAGAAACCACTTCAGGGCCAAAGCCCTTTTCAGCTAGCCCTAAACACAAAGGCTCTAGACGCAAATGTTGCTGTAACAGCTAATTCCATCAAAAAACACTGCATGTTGCTGAATTGCATATTGATGAATCAGGCGAGTGGTTCTTGTGGGAGAACAACTGCATTTGGCTCACTGAATTCACACAGCATCAGGCTGACAGGCAGGTGTCAAGGAAACTATGTGTTCACACCCTATGCTTAATGTCGTTTGAGTGCATTGTCCTGAAATGCAGCTTGCTGAGCGTCACATAAACATATGAAAAAATGCTCAAGTTCTCTGACAATAAGGGAAATCCAAATTAAAACATCAATGATGTACCACGTAACGCCAGTAAGACTGGCCTACATGAATAAAAGCACCAATGACAGTTGTTGGCGAGGTTGCGGGGAAAAGGGAACCCTACTCCACTACTGGTGGGGCTGCAGGCTGGTACAGCCTCTATGGAAATCAGTATGGAGAATATTCAAACAACTCAAATTCAACATACCGTATGATCCAGCAACAGCACTCCTAGGAATATATCCAGAACACTTGTTTTATGAGAAACCAACATGCACTCCTATGTTCATAGCAGCACAATCAGTAATTGCAAAAACATGGAAACAACCAAAATGCCCATCAACAGAGGATTGGATAAGAAAGCTATGGTTCATCTACTCCATGGAATACTACTCAGCTATTAAAAAAAACAAAATGCAGTTCTTTGTGGCCAAAGGGGCCAAACTGGAAACCATAATGCTAAGGGAAATGAGCCAATCCCAAAAGGTTAAATACCACATGTTTGCCTTAATTTAAGATGATATGATCTTATGTATAACATGTTATGTTTTGAATGTTATATATTGTGTATAAACTAAAATTGAAGTGTAGGTGAGGTGGTCACAGAAGGTGGCTGGGAACTCGCATTTACTTTTAACATATTGGTTACACATTACTACGTCAATTAATTTCATAATGATGTAAATTTTTGCTGATGGTATGTTGGAGCTTTCAATTGACTGGGATGATACGCGGCTGGCTCTGTCTTCAGACCAGAGAGGGTATACCTAAGAAGCCATTGAACTTGAAGGGACAATAAGATGTTGGACTCTATGTTTGGTATACGCTTGCAATGGGGGAATCTCAACTGAACTTGAGCTGTGGTTATGCAACAAGGTGGAGGAATCCACCATGGTGGGAGGGTTTGGGGAGGGGTGGGGAGAACCCAAGTATCTATGTAACTGTGTCACATAATACAATGTAATTACTGAAGTTAAATAATAAATAATTAAAAAAAAAAAACCACTTCAGCGCCAAAGCCCTCTTCAGCTAGCCCTAAATACAAAGGCTCTAGACACAAATGTTGCTGTAAGAGCTAATTCCATCAAGCAACACTGCATGGTGCTGAATTGCATATTGAAGAAGAATCAGCCGAGTGGTTCTTGTGGGAGAACAGCTCCATTTAGCACCCTGACTTCACACACCATCAGGCTGACAGGCAGCTCTCAAGCAAACTACGTGTTCACACACTATGCTTTTTTTAAAATTTTATTTTAAATTCATTAATTACATTCTATTATGTGACACAGTTTCATAGGTACTGGGATTCTCCCCACCCCTCCCCAAACCCTCCCACCATGGTGGATTCCTCCACCTTGTTGCATAACCACAGTTCAATTTCAGTTGAGATTCCCCCATTGCAAGCGTATACCAAACATAAAGTCCAGCATCTTATTGTCCAGTCAATTTCAACGGCTTCTTAGGTATACACTCTCTGGTCTGAAGACAGAGCCAGCAGACTATCATCCCGATCAATTAAAAGCTCCAACATACCATCAGCAAAAATTTACATCACCATGGAATTAATTGACATAGTAATGAGTAACCAATATGTTAAAAGTAAATGCGAGTTCCCAGCCACCTTCTGTGACCACCTCACCTACACTTCAATTTTAGTTTATACACAACCTATAACATTCAAAACATAACATGTTATACTAAGATCATATCATCTTAAATTAAGGCAAACATGTGGTATTTAACCTTTTGGGATTGGCTCATTTCCCTTAGCATTATGGTTTCCAGTTTGGCCCCTTTGGCCACAAAGAACTGCATTTTGTTTTTTTTAATAGCTGAGTAGTATTCCATGGAGTAGATGAACCATAGCTTTCTTATCCAATCCTCTGTTGATGGGCATTTTGGCTGCTTCCATGTTTTTGCAATTACTGATTGTGCTGCTATGAACATAGGAGTGCATGTTGGTTTCTCATAAAACAAGTGTTCTGGATATATTCCTAGGAGTGCTATTGCCGGGTCATACGGTATGTTGTATTTGAGTTGTTTGAATGTTCTCCATACTGATTTCCATAGAGGCTGTACCAGCCTGCAGCCCCACCAGCAGTGGAGTAGGGTTCCCTTTTCCCTGCAACCTCGCCAACAAGTGTTGTTGGTGCTTTTATTCATGTGGGCCAGTCTTACTGGCATTAGGTGGTACCTCATTGATGTTTTAATTTGGATTTCCCTTATTGCCAGGGAACTTGAGCATTTTTTCATATGTTTATTTGCCATTTGGGTTTGTTCCTTTGAGAAGTGTTTGCCCATTTCTCATGCCCATTTCTTGAGTGGCTTGTTTGTTTTGACCTTTTGGTTGTTTTGTAGCTCTTTGTATATTCTGGAGATCAGCCCTCTATCACCTAAGCCGTGTGCGAAGATCTTCTCCCATTCTGTGGGTTGCCTTTTTACTTTGTTGATTGTTTCTCTAGCTGTACAGAAGCTTCTTAGTTTGATGAGGTCCCACTTGTTTATTTTGGTCTTGATTTCTACTGCATTTGGAGTCTTTTTTAGGAAGTGAGGGCCTACCCGTAAGTGTTGCAGTGTGTTTCCAACATTTTCTTCCAAAAGTTTGAAGGTTTCTGGATGTAGGTTTAAATCTTTTATCCATTTGGATTTGATCTTAGTATATGGTGAAAGATGTGGGTCTATCTTTTTGTTTCTGCAGGCTATCAACCAGTTGTCCCAACAGCATTTATTGAACAGACCTTCCCATTTGCCTGGGTTGTCGTTTGTCTTTTTGTCAAAGATTATTTGGCTGTATTTCTGTGGGTTCCCATCTGGTGTTTCTATTCTGCTCCATTGATCTTCTTCTCTATTTTTTTTGCCAGTACCAGGCTGTTTTGATAACCACTGCCCTATAGTATGTCCAGAGGTCCGGAACTGTGATTCCCCCTGCTAACTTCCTGTTCTTGAGAGTGGTTCTAGCTATTCGTGGTTTTTTGTGTTTCCAGATGAACCTTTGAATCATTGTTTCCAGATCTGTGAAGAATGTTTTGGGCAATTTGATTGGGATTGCGTTGAATGTATATATTGCTTTTGGCAGTATAGACATTTTAATGATATTAATTTTACCTATCCAGGAGCATGGGATGTTACTCCATCTTTCTAGATCTTGTTCAATTTCTTTTTTAAGTAGTTTGTAGTTTTCTTCAAATAGGTCTCCTACATTTTTGGTTAGGTTAATTCCCAGATACTTCATGCTTTCCTTTGTTACTTTGAATGGTATCTTGCTGGTTAGATATTTTTCCAACTTGGGGCTGTTAGCATACACTATGGCTGTTGATTTTTGTTCATTAATTTTGTACCCTGCCACTCTACCGAACTCTCGTATAAGTTCTAGTAGTCTCTGTGTTGAGCCTTTTGGCTCTTCCATGTCATCTGCATATAGTGAAAGCTTGACTTCTTCATTTCCCATTTGGATTCCTTTGATTTCTTTTTCTTGTCTTATGGCCTCAGCGAGTACCTCTAGAACTATGTTGAATAGCAGCGGAGAAAGCGGACATCCCTGTCTTGTTCCAGATCTCAGTGGGAAGGGTTCCAGTTTTTCTCCATTCAGTATGATGCTGGCATTGGGTTTTTCATATATTGCTTTGATTATGTTGTGGATTTTTCCATCTATGCCTACCTTGGTTAGAGTCTTTAGCAGGAAGTTGTGCTGAATTTTGTCGAAAGCTTTTTCTGCATCTATTGATACTATCATGTGATTCTTGTTTTTCAGTTTTTGGATGTGGTGTATCACATTTATGGATTTCCGAATGTTGAACCATCCCTGCATTCCAGGGATGAATCCTACTTGATCTGGATGAATGATCTGTCTGATGTGTATTTGAATTCTGTTGGCTAGGATTTTGTTGAGAATCTTAGCATCAATGTTCATCAAAGAGATAGGTCTGTAGTTTTCTTTCTCTGTAGGATCTCTGCCCGGTTTTGGGATTAAGGTAATGTTGGCTTCATAGAATGAGTTTGGAAGGGTTGCTTCCTTTTCTATTGTTTTGAAGAGTTTGTAGAGGATTGGGGTTAGTTCTGTTCGGAATGTTTTGTAGAATTCTGGAGTGAAGCCGTCTGGGCCTGGGCTTTTCTTTGTTGGGAGGTCTTTAATCACTGATTCAATCTCTGCTTCAGTTATGGGTTTGTTCAGGTTGATTGTTGCCTCTGGGCTAAGTTTTGGCAGGTTGTGTGAGTCTAAGAACTTTTCCATTTCTTGGTGGTCTTCTGATTTGTTGGAGTACAGTGCTTTGTAGTAATTTCTGATTATGTTCTTAATGGTTGTAATGTCTGTTGTTATGTTGCCTTTTTCATCTTTGATGCTGTTAATTCTTGCTTTCTCTTGTTTTTTCTTTGTCAGACGGGCCAGCGGGGTGTCTATTTTGTTTATCTTTTCAAAAAACCAGCTTTTTGATTCGTTGATTTTGTGTATGGTTTTTTTTTTATTTCTATCTGGTTGATTTCCTCCCTTGTTTTGATGATTTCTTGTTTCCTGTTGTGTGTGTGGCTCATCTGCTGCTGCTTTTCCAATTCCTGGAGGTGTGTGGTTAGTTCCTGTATTTGGCGACTTTCTTGGGCCTTGACATGAGCTCCAATTGCGATGAGTTTACCCCGTAGCACTGCTTTGGCAGTGTCCCACAAGTTTTGGAATGTTGTATCAGAGTTTTCATTGGTTTCCATAAATTTTTTGATCTCATCTTTAATTTCTTCCCTGACCCATTGTTCGTTTAATAGCATATTGTTCAACCTCCAAGAGTTTCTGTATTTCCTTGGGCATTTTGAATTGCTGATTTCCAGTTTCATTCGTGGTGGTCTGAGAGGGTACATGGTATGATTCCTATCTTTTTGAAGTTATTTAGATTTGCTTTGTGTCCTATCATGTGGTCGATCCTGGAGAAGGTGCCATGCACTGCTGAAAAAAATGTATAATCTGTGGTCTTAGGATAAAAAATTCTATAAATGTCTACCAAGTCTAGTTGTTCTAATGTTTGTACGAGCTCTGTTGTTTCTTTGTTGAGTTTTTGTTTTGTTGATCTGTCTATAGTTGTTAGCGGGGTGTTAAGATCGCCCACTATTATTGTGTGTGTATCTATGTCTCCCCTTAAGTCTGTAAGTAGTTGCTTCACGAAGCTAGGCGCATTGGAATTAGGTGCATATATGTTCACGATTGTAATTACTTCTTGATGGATCAGTCCCTTCACCAATATATAATGTCTTTCTCTGTCCTTTTTGATGTCTGTCAGCTTGAAGTCTAGGTCATCTGAGATTAGAACAGCTACACCAGCCTTCTTTTCTCGTCCATTGGCATGAAATGTCTTTTTCCATCCTTTCACTTTAAATTTCTTACAGGCTTTTCTGGTTAGATGTGTCTCTTGTAGGCAACATATAGTTGGGTGCTGTTTGATGATCCATTCCGTTAATCTATGCCTTTTGATTGGTGAGTTTAAGCCATTTGTGTTTAGAGATAATATGGAGAGGAATTGGTTTTGGGCTGCCATGAGTGTAAGTGTGCAAGTGTGTATTTGCGACTATTAGAGTTTCTGATTGGTTGACTTTTCTTGTATGGATTTTAGTGGGGAGGTCTTCCCATTTGCCATCTTTGATTTTGGTTTGTATTTTTTCTTTCTGGGTTTAGCACCTTCCTGAGGAGATTTTCCAGAGCTGGTTTCGTGTTGATGTATTCTTCGAGTTTCTCTTTACTGTTGAAGTATTTGATTTCATTCTCAAATATAAATGAGAGCTTTGCTGGGTACATTATTCTTGGTTGGCAGTTGTTTTGTTTCAGGATTTGATAGGTTTTACCCCATTCTCTCCCTTGCTTGGAGCGTTTCTTCTGATAGGTCGGCTGTGATCCTGATTTCCCTTCCCCTGAAAGTAATCTTATCCTTTTTTCTTACTTGTCTTAGAATGGTTTCCTTGTATTCACTTGAAGGTAGCTTGAGGACCACATGTCTGGGAGACAATTTGTTTGGGTCATATCTACTGGGGGTTCTTTGTCCTTCCTGGATTTGTGCTGGATTTATATTTCCAGTATTCTGGAAGTTCTCCTGTATTATCTCATTGAGCACCCGTTGCAAGCCTGTCTCCTTTTCCACTCCTTCGGGAAGGCCTATTATTCTAATATTTGATTTTTTGAGGTAGTCTTTCATTTCCTGTATGGACCTATTGGCCTTCTCTAGATTTGTCTCCAACTGTTTGATGAGCTGCTGCCTTTCATTCTGATTGTCTTCCAATTCTGATATTCTGTCCTCTGCTGTGTTCATTCTGTTGGTTAGGCTTTCAATTTTGTGCTCTATATCGAGGATTCCCTTTTTGACTTGATTTATTTCTGCAGTGATATGGTTTTCGAATGCCTTAGACTCTTCCCAGCGCTTTTCACTCTCTCTGACGAATTTCATCATTAGCTTCTTAAAGTCCTTATCTGATGGTTCCTCTATGTCTTCATCTTGCATCTCAGATATTGAGATTAGTTTTTGGTTGTATTGGGAGGGAGTGCTTGATCTTTCCTCTGGGTCATTGCTTTTTCTGATACTTCTCCTCATTGTGTTTTTGCTTCTTGTTGTTTTGAGATTTTAGCGGTGATTCAGCTGAGCCGGCTCTGGTTTGGGGTCTCCGGCTGAGCCCAGCAGGGCTTACTGCCTGAGTCACCAGCTGCTTTCAGGGTCTGTAGATCACAGCCCCGAGCTGGGTCAGGAGGCTTTGTGGGCCAGCCCTAGTGCCAGGCCCCTTCCCCTGTGGCTCCCTCACAAAGGCAGTGCCCTACAGATTCACTCTGCTGAGCCGCGCCTGGGCTTTGGGTCACAAGGCTAATACAGCGGGGGTCTCTGCCTCAGTGCTGAGCCGAAACTCTCCTTCAGGGCTTGAGGTTAGCACAGCAAGGGCTCCTGCTGCTCGGAGTCTAAAATCCCCAACCCCGGCCTGTGCTGGGCTGGAGATCTCCGCGGCCCCAGTGCCAAACTCGGAAGCGCTGCTCCGCCGAGGGCTGCAACACCGCAGGCAGGTCTTTCGGAGCGGGCTCCTGCTGGGAAAACCTGTCCGGCCAGTTCTGGCCTCTCTAGCTGAGCCCAGCTGGGGACTCTGCCCTGAAGAAGCCACTTCCTCAGCTGCACTCTCTCAAGGGTGGAAGCGGATCTCTGAGAGGCACAGAGCCCTTGAGGTGAGACGTGCCCCCACTAGACTGCTCCTCTGCCCAGGACGTGAGGCCCTGTCGAGCGTTGCCCAGCCTCTGGGGCTCCGGGCGAGTCCAGCAACAAGATCCACGGACTCTCCCGCAGCCAGTCCACAGCTCGGAGCCGATACGGGGATCTCTGAGCCCCAGTCTCACAGCGCCGCTCCTGTTCCCTCTGCACTCTCCCACAGCTGCTGAGCAGCGGGTAGGCAAGCCTCTGGGAAATCTCCCCTGCTTTTCCTCCACTTCTGCAGGGATAATGCACCCAATGATCAGTCCAGTAGCCTCCTCTGAGGGCTCCTGCCATCCAGGGGACTGGTGCCCCTGTCGGTGTGGGCGCCTATCCTTCCAGCCGCCTCTGTTTTCCCTGGGGCGGTTGAGCCTCTGCCGCCTTCCCCCTGCCTGGGATCGTGACTCACCAGGTTTCTCGCAGCGTGCTGTATTTTCTTTCCTACTTTTTGCGGCTGTTCCTTCACGCTGTGTAGATCTTCTTGCTTTTGTGAACTCCAGTGACCTTCTTGCTCTTCTCCCTACAGTTTCGCGCCTCCTGGGCTGTTTCTCTGCTGGATCGGCTCCCCTCCTTCCCTACTCTACCCTACACCAGCTCTCTGCATTCGGCCATTTTTTCAGTCTTCACACACTATGCTTAATGCCATTCGAGAGTATTGTCCTGAAATGCAGCTTGCTGAGCATCCCACACAAACGAAGGCTCCACAGGCAGGTTTCACATGCCACCAACTCCACATTAAGAAACCACTTCAGGGCCAAAGCCCTTTTCAGCTAGCCCTAAATACAAAGGCTCTAGACGCAAATGTTGCTGTAAGAGCTAATTCCAACAAGCATCATCTCAGCATGTTGCTGAATTGCATATTGAAGAAGAATCAGCCGAGTGGTTCTTGTGGGAGAACAACTGCATTTGGCTCACTGACTTCACACCATCAGGCTGACAGGCAGCTCTCAAGCAAACTATGTGTTCACACACTATGCTTAATGCCGTTTGAGTGCATTGTGCTGAAATGCAGCTTGCTGAGCATCCCACACAAACGAAGGCTCCTCAGGTGGGTTTCATATGCTACCAACTCCACATTCAGATACCACTTCAGCGCCAAAGCCCTTTTCAGCTAGCCCTAAATACAAAGGCTCTAGACTCAAATGTTGCTTTAAGAGGTAATTCCATCAAGAAACACTGCATGATGCTGAATTGCATATTGAAGAATCAGCCGAGTGGTTCTTGTGGGAGAACAACTGCATTTGGCTCACTTACTTCACACACCATCAGGCTGACAGGCAGCTCTCAAGCAAGCTCAGATTTTTCACAGAATGCTTAATGACATTGAGAGCATCGTCCTGAAATGCAGCTTGCTGAGCATCCCACACAAACGAAGGCTCCACAGGCGGCTTTCACATGCTACCAACTCCACATCTTGAAGCCACTTCAGCGCCAAAGCCATTTTCAGCTAGCCCTAAATACAAAGGCTCTAGACGCAAATGTTGCTGTAAGAGCTAATTCCATCAAGCAACACTGCATGTTGCTGAATTGCATATCGAAGAAGAATCAGCCGAGTGGTTCTCGTGGGAGAACAACTCCATTTAGCACCCTGACTTCACACACAATCAGGCTGACAGGCAGCTATCAAGCAAACTCAGATTTCGCACTGTATGCTTAAAGCCGTTTGATAGTATTGTCCTGAAATGCAGCTCGCTGAGTATCCCACACAAACGAAGGCTCCACAGGCGTGTTTCTCATGCAACCAACTCCACATTCAGAAACCACTTCAGAACCACAGCCGTTTTCAGCTAGCCCTAAATACAAAGGCTCTAGACACAAATGTTGCTGTAAGAGCTAATTCCATCAAGCAGCAGCACAGCATGTTGCTGAATTGCATATTGAAGAAGAATCAGCTGGGGGTTCTTCTGGGAGAACAACTCCATTTGGGTCACTGACTTCAGACACCATCAGGCTGACAGGCAGCTATCAAGCAAACTATGTGTTCACACACTATACTTATTGCCGTTTGAGTGCATTGTCCTGAAATGCAGCTTGCAGAGCATCCCACACAAACGAAGGCTCCACAGGCGGGTTTGTCATGCAACCAACTCCGCATTAGAAGCCACTTCAGCGCCAAAGCCATTTTCAGCTAGCCCTAAATGCAAAGGCTCTAGACACAAATGTTGCTGTAAGAGCTAATTCCATCAAGCAGCAGCACAGCATGTTGATGAATTGCATATTGAAGAAGAATCAGGCGAGTGGATCTTGTGAGAGAACAACTGCATTTGAGTCCGTGACTTCACACACTCA
Organism: Ochotona princeps; assembly: GCF_030435755.1. NCBI lineage: Eukaryota > Metazoa > Chordata > Mammalia > Lagomorpha > Ochotonidae > Ochotona > Ochotona princeps. The sequence goes on along the minus strand of NW_026696377.1, from coordinate 109,824 downwards.
GGCTGACAGGCAGCTCTCAAGCAAACTATGTGTTCACACACTATGCCTAATGCCGTTTGACAGCATTGTCCTGAAATGCAGCTTGCTGAGCATCCCACACAAACGAAGGCTCCTCAGGTGGGTTTCATATGCTACCAACTCCACATTCAGATACCACTTCAGCGCCAAAGCCCTTTTCAGCTAGCCCTAAATACAAAGGCTCTAGACTCAAATGTTGCTTTAAGAGGTAATTCCATCAAGAAACACTGCATGATGCTGAACTGCATATTGAAGAATCAGCCGAGTGGTTCTTGTGGGAGAACAACTGCATTTGGCTCACTTACTTCACACACCATCAGGCTGACAGGCAGCTCTCAAGCAAGCTCAGATTTTTCACAGAATGCTTAATGACATTGAGAGCATCGTCCTGAAATGCAGCTTGCTGAGCATCCCACACAAACGAAGGCTCCACAGGCGGGTTTCTCATGCTACCAACTCCACATCTTGAAGCCACTTCAGCGCCAAAGCCATTTTCAGCTAGCCCTAAATACAAAGGCTCTAGACGCAAATGTTGCTGTAAGAGCTAATTCCATCAAGCAACACTGCATGTTGCTGAATTGCATATCGAAGAAGAATCAGCCGAGTGGTTCTTGTGGGAGAACAACTCCATTTAGCACCCTGACTTCACACACAATCAGGCTGACAGGCAGCTATCAAGCAAACTCAGATTTCGCACTGTATGCTTAAAGCCGTTTGATAGCATTGTCCTGAAATGCAGCTCGCTGAGTATCCCACACAAACGAAGGCTCCACAGGCGTGTTTCTCATGCAACCAACTCCACATTCAGAAACCACTTCAGAACCACAGCCGTTTTCAGCTAGCCCTAAATACAAAGGCTCTAGACACAAATGTTGCTGTAAGAGCTAATTCCATCAAGCAGCAGCACAGCATGTTGATGAATTGCATATTGAAGAAGAATCAGCTGGGGGTTCTTCTGGGAGAACAACTCCATTTGGGTCACTGACTTCAGACACCATCAGGCTGACAGGCAGCTATCAAGCAAACTATGTGTTCACACACTATACTTATTGCCGTTTGAGTGCATTGTCCTGAAATGCAGCTTGCAGAGCATCCCACACAAACGAAGGCTCCACAGGCGGGTTTGTCATGCAACCAACTCCGCATTAGAAGCCACTTCAGCGCCAAAGCCATTTTCAGCTAGCCCTAAATGCAAAGGCTCTAGACACAAATGTTGCTGTAAGAGCTAATTCCATCAAGCAGCAGCACAGCATGTTGATGAATTGCATATTGAAGAAGAATCAGGCGAGTGGATCTTGTGGGAGAACAACTGCATTTGGGTCCGTGACTTCACACACTCAGGCTGACAGGCAGCTCTCAAGCAAACTATGTGTTCACACACTATGCCTAATGCCGTTTGACAGCATTGTCCTGAAATGCAGCTTGCTGAGCATCCCACACAAACGAAGGCTCTACAGGCGGGTTTCACATGCCACCAACTCCACATTCAGAAAACACTTCAGCGCCAAAGCCCTTTTCAGCTAGCCCTAAATACAAAGGCTCTAGACGCAAATGTTGGTGTAAGAGCTAATTCCATCAAGAAACAATGCATGGTGCTGAATTGCATATTGAAGAAGAATCAGCCGAGTGGTTCTTGTGGGAGAACAACTCCATTTGGCTCACTGACTTCACACAGCATCAGGCTGACAGGCAGCTCTCAAGCAAACTATGTGTTCACACACTATGCTTAATGCCATTTGAGTGCATTGTCCTGAAATGCAGCTTGCTGAGCATCCCACACAAACGAAGGCTCCACAGGCGGGTTTCTCATGCTACCAACTCCACATTCAGAAACCACTTCAGCGCCAAATCCCTTTTCAGGTAGCCCTAAATACTAAGGCTCTAGACTCAAATATTGCTGTAACAGCTAATTCCATCAAGCATCACTGCATGTTGCTGAATTGCATATTGAAGAATCAGCAGAGTGGTTCTTGTGGGAGAACAACTCCATTTGCCTCACTGAATTCTCCCAGCATCAGGCTGACAGGCAGCTCTCAAGCAAACTGTGTGTTCACACACTATGCTTAATGCTGTTTGAGTGCATTGTCCTGAAATGCAGCTTGATGAGCATCCCACACAAACGAAGGCTCCACAGGCGGGTTTCACAAGCCACCAACACCACATTCAGAAAGCACTTCAGCACCACAGCCGATTTCAGCTAGCCCTAAATACAAAGACTCTTGACGCAAATGTTGCTGTAAGAGCTAATTCCATCAAGCAGCAGCACAGAATGTTGCTGAATTGCATATTGAAGAAGAATCAGGCAAGTGGTTCTCGTGGGAGAACAACTCCATTTGGCTCACTGACGTCACACAGCATCAGGCTGACAGGCAGCTCTCAAGCAAACTATGTGTTCACACACTATGCTTAATGCCGTTTGAGTGCATTGTCCTGAAATGCAGCTTGCTGAGCATCCCACACAAACGAAGGCTCCACAGGCGGGTTTCACATGCCACCAACTCCACATTCAGAAACCACTTCGCGGCTAAAGCCCTTTTCATCTAGCCCTAAATGCAAAGCTCTAGTCGCAAATTTTGCTGTAAGAGCCAATTCCATCAAGCAGCAACACAGCATGTTGCTGAATTGCATATTGAAGAAGAATCAGCTGTGGGTTCTTGTGGGAGAACAACTGCATTTGGCTCACTGACTTCACACACCATCAGGCTGACAGGCAGCTCTCAAGCAAACTATGTGTTCACATTGTATGCTTAATGCCGTTTGACAGCATTGTCATGAAATGTAGCTTGCTGAGCATCCCACACAAATGAAGGCTTCACAGGTGGGGTTCACATGCCACAATCTCCACATTCACAAACCACTTCAGCACCACAGCCATTTTCAGCTAGCCCTAAATACAAAGGCTCTAGTCGCAAATGTTGCTGTAAGAGCTAATTCCATCAAGCAGCAGCACAGCATGTTGCTGAATTGCATATTGAAGAAGAATCAGGCAAGTGGTTCTTGTGGCAGAACAACTCCATTTGGCTCCCTGACTTCACACACCATCAGGCTGACAGGCAGCTCTCAAGCAAACTCAAATTTCGGAAATTATGCTTAATGCTGTTTGAGTGCATTGTCCTGAAATGCAGCTTGCTGAGCATCCCACACAAACAAATGCTCCACAGGCGGGTTTCTCATGCTACCAACTCCACATCTAGAAACCACTTCTCGGCCAAAGCCCTTTTCAGCTAGCCCTAAATACAAAGGCTCTAGACTCAAATGTTGGTGTAAGAGCTAATTCCATCAAGAAACACTGCATGTTGCTGAATTGCATATTGAAGAATCAGCCGAGTGGTTCTTGTGGGAGAACAACTCCATTTGCCTCACTGACTTCACACAGCATCAGACTGACAGGCAGCTCTCAAGCAAAGTATGTGTTCACACACTATGCTTAATGCCGTTTGAGTGCATTGTCCTGAAATGCAGCTTGCTGAGCATCCCACACAAACGAAGGCTCCACAGGCGGGTTTCTCATGCTACCAACTCCACATTCAAAAATCACTTCAGCGCCAAAGCCATTTTCAGTTAGCCCTAAATACAAAGGCTCTAGACACAAATGTTGCTGTAAGAGCTAATTCCATCAAGCAACACTGAATGCTGCCCAATTGCATATCGAAGAAGAATCAGCCGAGTGGTTCTTGTGGGAGAACAGCTCCATTTAAAACCCTGACTTCACACACCATCAGGCTGACAGGCAGCTCTCAAGCAAACTCAGATTTCGCACTGTATGCTTAATGCCATTTGAGAGCATTGTCCTGAAATGCAGCTTGATGAGCATCCCACACAAACGGAGGCTCCACAGGTGTGTTTCACAAGTTACCAACTGAACATTCAGAAACCACTTCAGCGCCAAAGCCCTTTTCAGCTAGCCCTAAATAAAAAGGCTCTAGACACAAATGTTGGTGTAAGAGCTAATTCCATCAAGAAACACTGTATGTTGCTGAACTGCATATTGAAGAAGAATCAGCCCAGTGGATCTTGTAGGAGAACAACTCCATTTGGCTCACAGAATTCACACAGCATCAGGCTCACAGGCAGCTCTCAAGCAAACTATGTGTTCACACACTATGCTTAATGCCGTTTGAGTGCATTGTCCTGAAATGCAGCTTGCTGAGCATCCCACAGAAACGAAGGCTCCACAGGTGGGTTTCATATGCTACCAACACCACATTCAGATACCACTTCAGCGCATAATCCCTTTTCAGCTAGCCCTAAATGCAAAGGCTCTAGACGCAAATGTTTCTGTAAGAGCTAATTCCATCAAGCAGCAGCACAGCACGTTCCTGAATTGCATATTGAAGAAGAATCAGCCGAGTGGATCTTGTGGGAGAACAGGTCCATTTGGCTCCCTGACTTCACACAGCATCAGGCTGACAGGTAGCTCTCAAGCAAACTATGTGTTTCCACACTATGCTTAATGCCGTTTGAGTGCATTGTCCTGAAATGCAGCTTGCTGAGCATCCCACACAAACAAAGGCTCCACAGGCAGGTTTAACATGCCAACAACTCCACATTCAGAAACCACTTCAGCGCCAAAGCCCTTTTCAGCTAGCCCTAAAGGAAAAGGCTCTAGACGTAAATGTTGGTGTAAGAGCTAATTCCATCAAGAAACACTGCATGTTGCTGAACTGCATATTGAAGAAGAATCAGGCGAGTGGTTCTTGTAGGAGAACAACTGCATTTGGCACCCTGACTTCACACAGCATCAGGCTGACAGGCAGCTCTCAAGCAAAGTATGTGTTCACACACTATGCTTAATGCCGTTTGAGTGCATTGTCCTGAAATGCAGCTTGCTGAGCATCCCACAGAAAGGAAGCCTCCACAGGCGGGTTTCTCATGCAACCAACTCACATTCAGATACCACTTCAGCGCCAAAGCCCTTTTCAGCTAGCCCTAAATACAAAGGCTCTAGACACAAATGTTGCTGTAAGAGCTAATTCCATCAAGCAGCATCACATCAACTTGCTGAATTGCATATTGAAGAAGCATCAGCCGGGCGGTTTTTGTGGGAGAACAACTCCATTTGGCTCGCTGACTTCACACACCATCAGGCTGACAGGCAGCTCTCAAGCAAACTCAGATTTCGAACAGTATGCTTAATGCCGTTGAGTGCATTGTCCTGAAATGCAGCTTGCTGAGCATCCCACACAAACGAAGGCTCCACAGGCGGCTTTCACATGCCACCAACTACACATGCACAAACGGCTTCAGCGACAAAGCCTTTTTTAACTAGCCCTAAATACAAAGGCTCTAGCCACAAATGTTGCTGTAAGAGCTAATTCCATCAAGCAACACTGCATGGTGTTGAACTGCATATTGAAGAAGAATCAGCCGAGTGGTTCTTGTGGGAGAACAACTGCATTTACCACCCTGACTTCACACACCATCAGGCTGACAGGCAGCTCTCAAGCAAACTCACATATTTCAGAATAGGCTTAATGCCGTTTGAGTGCATTGTCCTGAAATGCAGCTTGCTGAGCATCCCACACAAACGAAGGCTCCACAGGCGGGTTTCTCATGCAATCAACTCCACATTCAGAAACCACTTCAGCGCCACATCCGTTTTCAGCTAGCCCTAAATACAAAGGCTCTAGACGCAAATGTTGCTTTAAGAGCTAATTCCATCAAGCAACCCTGCATGGTGCTGAATTGCATATTGAAGAAGAATCAGCCGAGTGGTTCTTGTGGGAGAACAACTGCATTTGGCTCCCTGACTTCACACACCATCAGGCTGACAGGCAGCTCTCAAGGAAACTATGTGTTCACATCCAATGCTTAATGCCGTTTGAGTGCATTGTTCTGAAATGCAGCTTGCTGAGCATCCCACACAAACGAAGGCTCCACAGGCGGGTTTCTCATGCAACCAACTCAGCCTTCAGAGACCACTTCAGCGCCAAAACCGTTTTCAGCTAGCCCTAAATAGAAAAGCTCCAGACACAAATGTTGCTGTAAGAGCTAATTCCATCAAGCATCACTGCATGCTGCTGAATTGCATATTGAAGAAGAATCAGGCGAGTGGTTCTTGTAGGAGAACAACTGCATTTGGCTCCCTGACTTCACACACCATCAGGCTGACAGGCAGCTCTCAAGCAAACTATGTGTTCACACACTATGCTTAATGCCGTTTGAGTGCATTGTCCTGAAATGCAGCTTGCTGAGCATCCCACACAAACGAAGGCTCCACAGGCGGGTTTCTCATCCAACCAACTCCGCATTAGAAGCCACTTCAGCGCCAAAGCCATTTTCAGCTAGCCCTAAATACAAAGGTTCTAGACGCAAATGTTGCTGTAAGAGCTAATTCCATCAAGAAGCAGCACAGCATGTTGCTGAATTGCATATTGAAGAAGAATCATGCGACTGGTTCTTGTGTGAGAACAACTGCATTTGGCACCCTGACTTCACACAGCATCAGGCTGACAGTCAGCTCTCAAGCAAACTATGTGTTCACACACTATGCTTAATGCCGTTTGAGTGCATTGTCCTGAAATGCAGCTTGCTGAGCATCCCACACAAACGAAGGCTCCACAGGCGGGTTTAACATGCCACCAACTCCACATTCAGAAACCACTTCAGCACCAAAGCCATTTTCAGCTAGCCCTTAATACAAAGGCTCTAGACGCAAATGTTGGTGTAAGAGCTAATTACATCAAGAAACACTGCATGTTGCTGAATTGCATATTGATGAAGAATCAGCCCAGTGGTTCTTGTGGGAGAACAACTCTATTTGGCTCACTGACTTCACACACCATCAGGCTGACAGGCAGCTCTCAAGCAAACTATGTGTTCACACTATGCTTAATGCCATTGGACAGCATTGACCGGAAATGCAGCTTGCTGAGCATCCCACACAAATGAAGGCTTCACAGGTGGGGTTCACATGCCACAGCCTCCACATTCACAAACCACTTCAGCACCACAGCCGTTTTCAGCTAGCCCTAAATACAAAGGCTCTAGTCGCAAATGTTGCTGTAAGAGCTAATTCCAACAAGCAGCAGCACAGCGTGTTGCTGAACTGCATATTGAAGAAGAATCAGCCCAGTGGATCTTGTGGGAGAACAACTCCATTTGGCTCCCTGACTTCACACACCATCAGGCTGACAGGCAGCTCTCAAGCAAACTATGTGTTCACACACTATGCTCAATGCCGTTTGAGTGCATTGTCCTGAAATGCAGCTTGCTGAGCATCCCACACAAACGAAGGCTCCTCAGGTGGGTTTCACATGCTACCAACTCCACATTCAGAAACCACTTCAGCGCCAAAGAACTTTACACCTAGCCGTAATTACAAAGGCTATAGACACAAATGTTGGTGTAAGACCTAATTCCATCAAGAAACACTGCAGGATGCTGGATTGCATATTGAACTATCAGCCAAGTGGTTCTTGTGGGAGAACAACTCCATTTGGCTCACTGACTTCACACACCATCAGGCTGACAGGCAGCTCTCAAGCAAACTCAGATTTCGGAAAGTATGCTTAATGCCGTTTGAGTGCATTGTCCTGAAATGCAGCTTATGAGCATCCCACACAAACGAAGACTCCACAGGCGGGTTTCACATGCCACCAACACCACATTCAGAAACCACTTCAGCGCCAAAGCCATTTTCAGCTAGCCCTAAATACAAAGGCTCTAGACGCAAATGTTGGTGTAAGAGCTAATTCCATCAAGAAACAATGCATGTTGCTGAACTGCATATTGAAGAAGAATCAGGCGAGTGGTTCTTGTGGGAGAACAACTGCATTTGGCTCATTGACTTCACACATCATCAGGCTGACAGGCAGCTCTCAGGCAAACTCGGATTTCGGAAAGTATGCTTAATGCCGTTTGAGTGCATTGTCCTGAAATGCAGCTTGCTAAGCATCCCACACAAATGAAGGCTTCACAGGTGGGGTTCACATGCCACAACCTCCACATTCACAAACCACTTCAGCACCACAGCCGTTTTCAGCTAGCCCTAAATACAAAGGCTCTAGTCGCAAATGTTTCCGTAAGAGCTAATTCCAACAAGCAGCAGCACAGCATGTTGCTGAATTGCATATTGAAGAAGAATCAGCTGAGTGGTTCTTGTGGGAGAACAACTCCATTTGGCTCACTGACTTCACACACCATCAGGCTGACAGGCAGCTCTCAAGCAAACTGTGTGTTCACACACTATGCTTAATGCTGTTTGAGTGCATTGTCCTGAAATGCTGCTTGCTGAGCATCCCACACAAACGAAGGCTCCTTAGGTGGGTTTCACATGCTACCAACTCCACATTCAGAAACCACTTCAGCGCCAAATCCCTTTTCAGCTAGCCCTAAATAGAAAGGCTCTAGACACAAATTTTGCTGTAAGAGCTAATTCCATCAAGAAACACTTCATGATGCTAAATTGCATATTGAAGAATCAGCCGAATGGTTCTTGTGGGAGAACAACACCATTTGGCTCACTGAGTTAACACAGCATCAAGTGAACAGGCAGCTCTCAAGCAAACTATGAGTTCACACACTATGCTTAATGCTGTTTGACTGCATTGTCCTGAAATGCAGCTTGCTGAGCATCCCACACAAACGAAGACTCCACAGGCGGGTTTGTCATGCAACCAAATCCGCATTAGAAGCCACTTCAGCGCCAAAGCCCTTTTCAGCTAGCCCTAAATACAAAGGCTCTAGACGCAAATGTTGCTGTAAGAGCTAATTTTATCAAGAAACACTTCATGATGCTGAATTGCATATTGAAGAAGAATCAGGCAAGTGGTTCTTGTGGGCGAACAACTGCATTTGGCTCATTGACTTCACACAGCATCAGACTGACAGTCAGCTCTCAAGCAAACTATGTTTTCACACACTATGCTTAATGCTGTTTGAGTGCATTGTACGGAAATGCAGCTTCCTGAGCATCCCACAGAAAGGAAGGCTCCACAGGCGGGTTTCTCATGCCACCAACTCCACATTCAGAAACCACTTCAGCGCCAAATCCCTTTTCACCTAGCCGTAATTACAAAGGCTATAGACACAAATGTTGCTGTAAGACCTAATTCCATCAAGAAACACTGCAGGATGCTGGATTGCATATTTAAGAATCAGCCAAGTGGTTCTTGTGGGAGAACAACTCCATTTGGCTCACTGACTTCACACACCATCAGGCTGACAGGCACTCTCAAGCAAACTATGAGTTCACACACTATGCTTAATGCCGTTTGAGTGCATTGTCCTGAAATGCAGCTTGCTGAGCATCCCACACAAACGAAGGCTCCACAGGCGGGTTTCTCATACAACCAACTCTGCACTTAGAAGCCACTTCAGCGCCAAAGCCATTTTCAGCTAGCCCTAAATACAAAGGCTGTAGACACAAATGTTGCTGTAAGAGCTAATTCCATCAAGAAACACTGCATGTTGCTGAATTGCATATTGAAGAAGCATCAGCCGGGCGGTTTTTGTGGGAGAACAACTCCATTTGGCTCGCTGACTTCACACACCATCAGGCTGACAGGCAGCTCTCAAGCAAACTCAGATTTCGAACAGTATGCTTAATGCCGTTGAGTGCATTGTCCTGAAATGCAGCTTGCTGAGCATCCCACACAAACGAAGGCTCCACAGGCGGCTTTCACATGCCACCAACTACACATGCACAAACGGCTTCAGCGCCAAAGCCTTTTTCAGCTAGCCCTAAATACAAAGGCTCTAGCCACAAATGTTGCTGTAAGAGCTAATTCCATCAAGCAACACTGCATGGTGTTGAACTGCATATTGAAGAAGAATCAGCCGAGTGGTTCTTGTGGGAGAACAACTGCATTTACCACCCTGACTTCACACACCATCAGGCTGACAGGCAGCTCTCAAGCAAACTCACATATTTCAGAATAGGCTTAATGACATTTGAGTGCATTGTCCTGAAATGCAGCTTGCGGAGCATCCCACACAAATGAAGGCTCCACAGGCGGGTTTCTCATGCCACCAACTCCACATTCAGAAATCACTTCAGCACCAAAGGCTTTTTGAGCTAGGCCTAAATACAAAGACTCTATAAGCAAATGTTGCTGTAAGAGCTAATTACATCAAGCATCACTGCATGCTGCTGAATTGCATATTGAAGAAGAATCAGGCGAGTGGTTCTTGTGGGAGAACAACTCCATTTGGCTCACTGACTTCACACACCATCAGGCTGACAGGCAGCTCTCAAGCAAACTCAGATTTCGCAGAGTATGCTTAATGCCGTTTGAGTGCATTGTCCTGAAATGCAGCTTGCTGAGCGTCCCACACAAAAGGAAGGTTCCACAAGCGACTTTCACATGCAACCAACTACACATTCAGAAACCACTTCAGTGCCAAAGCCATTTTTTTCTAGCCCTAAATACAAAGGCTCTAGACACAAATGTTGCTGTAAGAGCTAATTCCATCAAGCTTTACTGCATGGTGCTGAATTGCATATTGAAGAAGAACCAGCCGAGTGGTTGTTGTGGGAGAACAACTCCATTTGGCTCACTGACTTCACACACCATCAGGCTGACAGGCAGCTCTCAAGAAAACTATGTGTTCCCACCCTATGCTTAATGCCGTTGAGTGCATTGTCCTGAAATGCAGCTTGCGGAGTATCCCACACAAACAAAGGCTCCACAGGCGGGTTTCTCATGCCACCAACTCCACATGCAGAAACCGCTTCAGCGCCAATTCCTTTTTCAGCTAGCCATAAATACAAAGGCTCTAGACACAAATGTTGCTGTAAGAGCTAATTCCATCAAGCAACACAGCATGTTGCTGAATTGCATATTGAAGAAGAATCAGGCGAGTGTTTCTTGTGGGAGAACAACTCCATTTGGCTCACTGACTTCACACAGCATCAGGCTGACAGGCAGCTCTCAAGCAAACTCAGATTTCTCACAGTATGCTTAATGCCGTTTGAGTGCATTGTCCTGAAATGCAGCTTGCTGAGCATCCCACACAAACGAAGGCTCCACAGGCGGGTTTCTCATGCAACCAACTCCGCTTTTAGTAACCACTTCAGCGCCAAAACCGTTTTCAGCTAGCCCTAAATAGAAAGGCTCTAGACGCAAATGTTGCTGTAAGAGCTAATTCCAACAAGCAGCAGCACAGCATGTTGCTGAATTGCATATTGAAAAAGAATCAGTTGTGGGTCCTTGTGGGAGAACAACTGCATTTGGCTCACTGACTTCACACACCTTCAGGCTGACAGGCAGCTCTCAAGCAAACTATGTGTTCACACACTATGCTTAATGCCGTTTGAGTGCTTTGTCCTGAAACGCAGTTTGCTGAGCATCCCACACAAACGGAGGCTCCACAGGTGTGTTTCACATGTTACCAAGTGCACATTCAGAAACCACTTCAGCGCCAAAGCCCTTTACAGCTAACCGTGATTACAAGGCATTAGAACCAAATGTTGCTGTAGGAGCTAATTCCATCAAGCAGCAGCACATCATGTTGCTGAATTGCATATTGAAGAAGAATCAGGCAAGTGGTTCTTGTGGGAGAACAACTCGATTTGGCTCCCTCTTCACACAGCATCAGGCTGACAGGCAGCTCTCAAGCAAACTATGTGTTCACACACTATGCTTAATGCCGTTTGAGTGCATTGTCCTGAAATGCAGCTTGCTGAGCATCCCACACAAACGAAGGCTCCTAAGTTGGGTTTCACATGCTACCAACTCCACATTCAGAAACCACTTCAGCGCCAAAGCCCTTTTCAGCTAGCCCTTAATACAAAGACTCTAGACACAAATGTTGCTGTAAGAGCTAATTCCATCAAGAAACACTGCATGATGTTTAATTGCAGATTGAAGTAGAATCAGCCGAGTGGTTCTTGTGGGAGAACAACTCCATTTGGCTCACTGACTTCACACACCATCAGGCTGACAGGCAGCTCTCAAGCAAACTATGAGTTCACACAGTATGATTAATGCTGTTTGAGTGCATTGTCCTGAAATGCAGCTTGCTGAGCATCCCACACAAATGAAGGCTCCACAGGCGGGTTTCTCATGCAACCAACTCCACATTCAGAAACCACTTCAGCACCAAAGCCATTTTCAGCTCGCCCTAAATACAAAGGCTCTATACACAAATGTTGTTGTAAGAGCTAATTCCATCAAGAAACAATGCATGTTGCTGGTTTGCATATTGAAGAAGAATCAGCCCAGGGGATCTGGTGGGAGAACAACTGCATTTGGCTCACTGACTTCACACACCATCAGGCTGACAGGCAGCTCTCAAGCAAACTCAGATTTCGCAGAGTATGCTTAATGCCGTTTGAGTGCATTGTCCTGAAATGCAGCTTGCTGAGCATCCCACACAAACGAAGGCTCCACAGGCGGGTTTCTCATGCAACCAACTCCACATTCAGAAACTACTTCAGTGCCAAAGCCCTTTTCAGCTAGCCCTAAATACAAAGGCTCTTGACGCAAATGTTGCTGTAAGAGGTAATTCCATGAAGCAGCAACACAGCATGCTGCTGAATTGCCTATTGAAGAAGAATCAGGCGAGCGGTTCTTGTGGGAGAACAACTCCATTTGGCTCACTGACTTCACACACCATCAGGCTGACACGCAGCTCTTAAGCAAACTCAGATTCCTCACAGTATGCATAATTACAATTGAGTGCATTGTTCTGAAATGCAGCTTGCGGAACATCCCACAAAAACGAAGGTTTCACAGGCGGGTTTCACATGCCACCAACTCCACATTAAGAAACCACTTCAGCGCCACATCCTTTTTCAGCTAGCCCTAAATACAAAGGCTCTAGACGCAAATGTTGCTGTAAGAGCTAATTCCGTTAAGCATCACTGCATGGTGGTGAATTGCATATTGAAGAAGAATCAGGTGAGTGGTTCTTGTGGGAGAACAACTCCATTTGGCTCACTGACTTCACACAGCATCAGGCTGACAGGCAGCTCTCAAGCAAACTATGTGTTCACACACTATGCTTAATGCCGTTTGAGTGCATTGTCCTGAAATGCAGCTTGGAGAGCGTCCCACAGAAACGAAGGTTTCACAGGCGGCTTTCACATGCCACCAACTCCACATTCAGAATCCACTTCAGCGCCAAAGCCATTTTCAGCTAGCCCTAAATACAAAGACTCTAGACGCAAATGTTGGTGTAAGAGCTAATTCCATCAAGCAGGGCAGCATGTTGCTGAATTGCATATTGAAGAAGAATCAGCCGAGTGGTTCTTGTGGGAGAACAACTCCATTTGGCTCACTGACTTCACACAGCATCAGCCTGAAGGCAGCTCTCAAGCAAACTAAGTGTTAACACACTATGCTTAATACCATTTGAGTGCTTGGTCCTGAAATGCAGCTTGCTGAGATTCCACACAAACAAAGGCTCCACAGTTGGGGTTCAAAAGCTACCAATTCCTCATTCAGAAATCACTTCAGCGCCAAAGCCATTTTCAGCCAGCCCTAAATACAAAGACTCTAGACAAAAATGTTGTTGTAAGAGCTAATTCCATCAAGCATCACTGCATAGTGCTGAATTGCATATTGAAGAAGAATCAGCTGGGGGTTCTTGTTGTAGAACAACTCCATTTGGTCACTGACTTCACACACCATCAGGCTGACAGGCACCTCTCAAGCAAACTCAAATTTCTCAGAGCATGCTTAATACCATTTGAGTGCATTGTCCTGAAATGCATCTTGGTCAGCATCCCACAGAAACGAAGGCTAAACAGGCGGGTTTCACATGCCACCAACTCCACATTCACAAACCGCTTCAGCGCCAAAGCCGTTTTCAGCTAGCCCTAAAGACGAAGGCTCTAGACACAAATGTTGCTGTAAGAGCTAATTCCATCAAGCAACACAGCATGTTGCTGAATTGCATATTGAGGAAGAATTAGCCGAGTGTTTCTTGTGGTAGAACAACTCCATTTGCCCCACTGACTTCACACAGCATCAGCCTGACAGGCAGCTCTCAAGCAAACTCAGATTTCTCACACTATGCTTAATGCTGTTTGAGTGCATTGTCCTGAAATGCAGCTTGCTGAGCATCCCACACAAACGAAGGCTCCACAGGGGGGTTACACATGTTACAAATTCCTCATTCAGAAATCACTTCAGCGCCAAAGCCCGTCTCAGCTAGCCCTAAATACAAAGGCTCTAGACACAAATGTTGCTGTAAGAGCTAATTCCATCAAGCATCACTGCATGTTGCTGAATTGCATATTGAAGAAGAATCAGGCAAGGGGTTCTTGTGGTAGTACAACTCCATTTGGCTCACTGACTTCACACAGCATCAGGCTGACAGGCAGCTCTTAAGCAAACTCAGATTCCTCACAGTATGCATAATGACGTTTGAGTGCATTGTCCTGAAATGCAGCTTGCGGAACATCCCACAAAAACGAAGGTTTCACAGGCGGGTTTCTCATACCACCAACTCCACATTCAGAAACCACTTCAGCACCAAAGGCTTTTTCAGCTAGCCCTAAATACAAAGACTCTAGACGCAAATGTTGCTGTAAGAGCTAATTCCATCAAGCATCACTGCATGCTGCTGAATTGCATATTGAAGAAGAATCAGGTGAGTGGTTCTTGTGGGAGAACAACTCCATTTGGCTCACTGACTTCACACACCATCAGACTGACAGGCAGCTCTCAAGCAAACTCAGATATTTCAAAATAGGCTTAATGACATTTCAGTGCATTGTCCTGAAATGCAGCTTGCTGAGCGTCCCACAGAAACGAAGATTTCACAGGCGGCTTTCACATGCCACCAACTCCACATTCAGAATCCACTTCAGCGCCAAAGCCATTTTCAGCTTGCCCTAAATACAAAGACTCTAGACGCAAATGTTGGTGTAAGAGCTAATTCCATCAAGCAGGGCAGCATGTTGCTGAATTGCATATTGAAGAAGAATCAGCCGAGTGGTTCTTGTGGGAGAACAACTGCATTTGGCTCACTGACTTCACACACCATCAGGCTGACAGGCAGCTCTCAAGCAAACTCAGATTTCGTACAGTATGGTTAATGACATTTGAGTGCATTGTCCTGAAATGCAGCTTGCTGAGCATCCCACACATATGCAGGCTCCACAGTAGGGTTTCTCATGCAACCAACTCACATTCAGAAACCACTTCAGCGCCAAAGCCCTTTTCAGCTAGCCCTAAATACAAAGGCTCTAGACGCAAATGTTGCTGTAAGAGCTAATTCCATCAAGCAGCATCACATCATGTTGCTGAATTGCATATTGAAGAAGCCTCAGCCGAGCGGTTTTTGTGGGAGAACAACTCCATTTGGCTCGCTGACTTCACACACCATCATGCTGACATGCAGCTCTCAAGCAAACTCAGATTTCGCAGAGTATGCTTAATGCCGTTTGAGTGCATTGTCCTGAAATGCAGCTTGCTGAGCATCCCACACAAACGAAGGCTCCACAGGCGGCTTTCACATGCCACCAACTACACATGCACAAACGGCTTCAGCGCCAAAGCCTTTTTTAGCTAGCCCTAAATACAAAGGCTCTAGCCACAAATGTTGCTGTAAGAGCTAATTCCATCAAGCAACACTGCATGGTGCTGAACTGCATATTGAAGAAGAATCAGCCGAGTGGTTCTTGTGGGAGAACAACTGCATTTACCACCCTGACTTCACACAGCATCAGGCTGACAGGCAGCTCTCAAGCAAACTCAAATATTTCAGAATATGCTTAATGACATTTGAGTGCATTGTCCTGAAATGCAGCTTGCGGAGCATCCCACACAAACGAAGGCTCCACAGGCGGGTTTCTCATGCCACCAACTCCACATTCAGAAATCACTTCAGCACCAAAGGCTTTTTCAGCTAGGCCTAAATACAAAGACTCTATAAGCAAATGTTGCTGTAAGAGCTAATTCCATCAAGCATCACTGCATGCTGCTGAATTGCATATTGAAGAAGAATCAGCCGAGTGGTTCTTGTGGGAGAACAACTCCATTTGGCTCACTGACTTCACACACCATCAGGCTGACAGGCAGCTCTCAAGCAAACTCAGATTTCGAACAGTATGCTTAATGCCGTTTGAGTGCATTGTCCTGAAATGCAGCTTGCTGAGCGTCCCACACAAAAGGAAGGTTCCACAGGCGACTTTCACATGCAACCAACTACACATTCAGAAACCACTTCAGCGCCAAAGCCATTTTTTTGTAGCCCTAAATACAAAGGCTCTAGACACAAATGTTGCTGTAAGAGCTAATTCCATCAAGCATCACTGCATGGTGCTGAATTGCATATTGAAGAAGAACCAGCCGAGTGGTTCTTGTGGGAGAACAACTCCATTTGGCTCACTGACTTCAAACACCATCATGCTGACAGGCAGCTCTCAAGAAAACTATGTGTTCCCACCCTATGCTTAATGCCGTTGAGTGCATTGTCCTGAAATGCAGCTTGCTGAGTATCCCACACAAACGAAGGCTCCACAGGCGGGTTTCTCATGCCACCAACTGCACATGCACAAACCGCTTCAGCGCCAATTCTTTTTTCAGCTAGCCCTAAATACAAAGGCTCTAGACACAAATGTTGCTGTAAGAGCTAATTCCATCAAGCAACACAGCATGTTGCTTAATTGCATATTGAAGAAGAATCAGGCTAGTGTTTCTTGTGGGAGAACAACTCCATTTGGCTCACTGACTTCACACACCATCAGGCTGACAGGCAGCTCTCAAGCAAACTCAGATTTGGGAAAGTATGCTTAATGCCGTTTGAGTGCATTGTCCTGAAATGCAGCTTGCTGAGCATCCCACACAAACGAAGGCTCCACAGGTGGGTTTCTCATGCCACCAACTCCACATGCACAAACCGCTTCAGCGCCAAGGCCCTTTTCAGCTAGCCCTAAATACAAAGGCTCTAGCCACAAATGTTGCTGTATGAGCTAATTCCATCAAGCACTAGAGCATCTTGCTGAATTTCATATTGAAGAAGAATCAGCCGAGTGTTTCTTGTGGGAGAACAACTCCATTTGGATCACTGACTTCACACACCATCAGGCTGACAGGCAGCTGTGAAGGAAACTCAGATTTCGCACAGTATGCTTAATGCGGTTTGAGTGCATTGTCCTGAAATGCAGCTTGCTGAGCATCCCACACAATGAAGGCTCCACAGGCGGGTTTTTCATGCAACCAACTCCACATTCAGAAACCTCTTCAGAGCCAAAGCCCTTTACAGATAACCCTAAATACAAAGACTCTAGACGCAAATGTTGCTGTAAGAGCTAATTCCATCAAGCAGCAGCACAGCATGTTGCTGAAGAAGCATCAGCCGAGTGGTTGTTGTGGGAGAATAACTCCATTTGGCTCACTGACTGCACACAGCATCAGGCTGACAGGCAGCTCTCAAGCAAACTCAGGTTTCGCACATAATGCTTAATGCCGTTTTAGTGCATTGTCCTGAAATGCAGCTTGCTGAGCGTCCCACACAAACGAAGCCTCCACCGGCGGCTTTCACATGCCACCAACTCCACATGCCCTAACCGCTGCAGCGCCAAAGTCTTTTTTAGCTAGCCCTAAATACAAAGGCTCTAGACGCAAATGTTGCTGTAAGAGCTAATTCCATCAAGCATCACTGCATGGTGGTGAATTGCATATTGAAGAAGAATCAGGCGAGTGGTTCTTGTGGGAGAACAACTCCATTTGGCTCACTGACTTCACACAGCATCAGGCTTACAGCCAGCTCTCAAGGAATCTATGTGTTCACACCCTATGCTTAATGCTGTTTGAGTGCATTGTCCTGAAATGCAGCTTGCTGAGCATCCCACACAAACGAAGGCTCCACAGGTGGGTTTCTCATGCCACCAACTCCACATTCAGAAACTACTTCAGCACCACAGCCGTTTTCAGCTAGCCCTAAATACAAAGACTCTAGACGTAAATGTTGCTGTAAGAGCTAATTCCATCAAGCAGCAGCACAGCATGCTGCTGAATTGCATATTGAAGAAGAATCAGGCGAGTGTTTCTTGTGGGAGAACAACTCCATTTGCCTCACTGACTTCACACAGCATCAGGCTGACAGGCAGCTCTCAAGCAAACTATGTGTTCACTTACTATGCTTAATACCTTTTGAGTGCATTGTCCTGAAATGCAGCTTGATGAGCATCCCACACAAACAGAGGCTCCACAGGCGGGTTTCTCTTGCAACCAACTCCACATTCAGAAACTACTTCAGTGCCAAAGCCCTTTTCAGCTAGCCCTAAATACAAAGGCTCTAGACACAAATGTTGCTGTAAGAGCTAATTCCATGAAGAAACTATGCATGTTGCTGAAATGCATATTGAAGAAGAATCAGGCGAGTGGTTCTTGTGGGAGAACAACTGCATTTGGCTCACTGACTTCACACACCATCAGGCTGACAGGCAGCTCTCAAGCAAACTATGTGTTCACACTATGCTTAATGCTGTTTGAGTGCATTGTCCTGAAATGCAGCTTGCTGAGCATCCCACACAAACAAAGGCTCCACAGGTGGGGTTCACATGCTACCAATTCCTCATTCAGAAATCACTTCAACGTAAAAGGCGTTTTCAGCTAACCCTAAATACAAAGACTCTAGACGCAAATGTTGCTGTAAGAGCTAATTCCATCAAGCATCACTGCATGTGGCTGAATTGCATATTGAAGCAGAATCAGGCGAGCGGTTCTTGTGGGAGAACACCTCCATTTGGCTCACTGACTTCACACACCATCAGGCTGACAGGCAGCTCTTAAGCAAACTCAGAATCCTCACAGTATGCATAATGACATTTGAGTGCATTGTATTGAAATGCAGCTTGCGGAACATCCCACACAAACGAAGGTTTCACATCGGGTTACTCATGCCACCAACTCCACATTCAGAAACGACTTCAGCGCAAAATGCTTTTTCAGCTAGTCCTAAATACAAAGGCTCTAGACGCAAATGTTGCTGTAAGAGCTAATTCCATCAACCATCACTGCATGTTGCTGAATTGCATTTTGAAGAAGAATCAGCCGAGTGGTTGTTGTGGGAGAACAAATCCATTTGGCTCACTGACTTCACACACCATCAGGCTGACAGGCAGCTCTCAAGCAAACTCAGATGTCGCACAGTATGCTTAATGCCGTTTGAGTGCATTTTCCTGAAATGCAGCTTGCTGAGCATCCCACACAAACGAAGGTTCCACAGGTGGGTTTCTCATGCCACCAACTCCACATTCAGAAACCACTTCAGTGCCAAATCCGTTATTAGCTAGCCCTTAATACAAAGGCTCTAGGCACAAATGTTGCTGTAAGAGCTAATTCCATCAAGCAGGGCAGCATGTTGCTGAATTGCATAATGAAGAAGAATTAGGCAAGTGTTTCTTGTGGGAGAACAACTCCATTTGGCTCAATGAGTTCACACAGCATCAGGTTGACACGCAGCTCTCAATCAAATTCAGATTTCGCAGAGTATGCTTAATGCGTTTTGAGTGCATTGTCTTGAAATGCAGCTTGCTGAGCATCCCACACAAACGAAGGCTCCACAGGCGGGTTTTTCATGCAACCAACTCCACATTCAGAAACCAATTCAGTGCCAAAGCCCTTTTCTGCTAGCCCTAAATACAAAGGCTCTAGACACAAATGTTGCTGTATGAGCTAATTCCATGAAGAAACTCTGCATGTTGCTAAAATGCATATTGAAGAAGAATCAGGGAAGTGGTTCTTGTGGGAGAACAACTCCATTTGGCTCACTGACTTCACACAGCATCAGCCTGACAGGCAGCTCTCAAGAAAACTACGTGTTCAGATTGTATGCTTAATGCCGTTTGAGTGCATTGTCCTGAAATGCAGCTTGCTGAGCATCCCACACAAACGAAGGCTCCACAGGCGGGTTTCTCATGCCACCAACTCCACATGTGCAAACCACTTCAGCGCCAAAGCCCTTTTCAGCTAGCCCTAAATACAAAGGCTCAAGACACAAATGTTGCTTAAGAGCTAATTCCATCAAGCAGGGCAGCATGTTGCTGAATTGCATATTGAAGAAGAATCAGGCAAGTGTTTCTTGTGGGAGAACAACTCCATTTGGCTCACTGACTTCACACAGCATCAGGCTGACAGGCAGCTCTCAAGCAAACTCAGATTTCGAACAGTATGCTTAATGCCGTTTGAGTGCATTGTCCTGAAATGCAGCTTGCTGAGCGTCCCACACAAAAGGAAGGTTCCACAGGCGACTTTCACATGCAACCAACTACACATTCAGAAACCACTTCAGCGCCAAAGCCATTTTTTTGTAGCCCTAAATACAAAGGCTCTAGACACAAATGTTGCTGTAAGAGCTAATTCCATCAAGCATCACTGCATGGTGCTGAATTGCATATTGAAGAAGAACCAGCCGAGTGGTTCTTGTGGGAGAACAACTCCATTTGGCTCACTGACTTCAAACACCATCATGCTGACAGGCAGCTCTCAAGAAAACTATGTGTTCCCACCCTATGCTTAATGCCGTTGAGTGCATTGTCCTGAAATGCAGCTTGCTGAGTATCCCACACAAACGAAGGCTCCACAGGCGGGTTTCTCATGCCACCAACTGCACATGCACAAACCGCTTCAGCGCCAATTCTTTTTTCAGCTAGCCCTAAATACAAAGGCTCTAGACACAAATGTTGCTGTAAGAGCTAATTCCATCAAGCAACACAGCATGTTGCTTAATTGCATATTGAAGAAGAATCAGGCTAGTGTTTCTTGTGGGAGAACAACTCCATTTGGCTCACTGACTTCACACACCATCAGGCTGACAGGCAGCTCTCAAGCAAACTCAGATTTGGGAAAGTATGCTTAATGCCGTTTGAGTGCATTGTCCTGAAATGCAGCTTGCTGAGCATCCCACACAAACGAAGGCTCCACAGGTGGGTTTCTCATGCCACCAACTCCACATGCACAAACCGCTTCAGCGCCAAGGCCCTTTTCAGCTAGCCCTAAATACAAAGGCTCTAGCCACAAATGTTGCTGTATGAGCTAATTCCATCAAGCACTAGAGCATCTTGCTGAATTTCATATTGAAGAAGAATCAGCCGAGTGTTTCTTGTGGGAGAACAACTCCATTTGGATCACTGACTTCACACACCATCAGGCTGACAGGCAGCTGTGAAGGAAACTCAGATTTCGCACAGTATGCTTAATGCGGTTTGAGTGCATTGTCCTGAAATGCAGCTTGCTGAGCATCCCACACAATGAAGGCTCCACAGGCGGGTTTTTCATGCAACCAACTCCACATTCAGAAACCTCTTCAGAGCCAAAGCCCTTTACAGATAACCCTAAATACAAAGACTCTAGACGCAAATGTTGCTGTAAGAGCTAATTCCATCAAGCAGCAGCACAGCATGTTGCTGAAGAAGCATCAGCCGAGTGGTTGTTGTGGGAGAATAACTCCATTTGGCTCACTGACTGCACACAGCATCAGGCTGACAGGCAGCTCTCAAGCAAACTCAGGTTTCGCACATAATGCTTAATGCCGTTTTAGTGCATTGTCCTGAAATGCAGCTTGCTGAGCGTCCCACACAAACGAAGCCTCCACCGGCGGCTTTCACATGCCACCAACTCCACATGCCCTAACCGCTGCAGCGCCAAAGTCTTTTTTAGCTAGCCCTAAATACAAAGGCTCTAGACGCAAATGTTGCTGTAAGAGCTAATTCCATCAAGCATCACTGCATGGTGGTGAATTGCATATTGAAGAAGAATCAGGCGAGTGGTTCTTGTGGGAGAACAACTCCATTTGGCTCACTGACTTCACACAGCATCAGGCTTACAGCCAGCTCTCAAGGAATCTATGTGTTCACACCCTATGCTTAATGCTGTTTGAGTGCATTGTCCTGAAATGCAGCTTGCTGAGCATCCCACACAAACGAAGGCTCCACAGGTGGGTTTCTCATGCCACCAACTCCACATTCAGAAACTACTTCAGCACCACAGCCGTTTTCAGCTAGCCCTAAATACAAAGACTCTAGACGTAAATGTTGCTGTAAGAGCTAATTCCATCAAGCAGCAGCACAACATGTGGCTGAATTGCATATTGAAGAAGAATCAGGCGAGTGTTTCTTGTGGGAGAACAACTCCATTTGCCTCACTGACTTCACACAGCATCAGGCTGACAGGCAGCTCTCAAGCAAACTATGTGTTCACTTACTATGCTTAATACCTTTTGAGTGCATTGTCCTGAAATGCAGCTTGATGAGCATCCCACACAAACAGAGGCTCCACAGGCGGGTTTCTCTTGCAACCAACTCCACATTCAGAAACTACTTCAGTGCCAAAGCCCTTTTCAGCTAGCCCTAAATACAAAGGCTCTAGACACAAATGTTGCTGTAAGAGCTAATTCCATGAAGAAACTATGCATGTTGCTGAAATGCATATTGAAGAAGAATCAGGCGAGTGGTTCTTGTGGGAGAACAACTGCATTTGGCTCACTGACTTCACACACCATCAGGCTGACAGGCAGCTCTCAAGCAAACTATGTGTTCACACTATGCTTAATGCTGTTTGAGTGCATTGTCCTGAAATGCAGCTTGCTGAGCATCCCACACAAACAAAGGCTCCACAGGTGGGGTTCACATGCTACCAATTCCTCATTCAGAAATCACTTCAACGTAAAAGGCGTTTTCAGCTAACCCTAAATACAAAGACTCTAGACGCAAATGTTGCTGTAAGAGCTAATTCCATCAAGCATCACTGCATGTGGCTGAATTGCATATTGAAGCAGAATCAGGCGAGCGGTTCTTGTGGGAGAACACCTCCATTTGGCTCACTGACTTCACACACCATCAGGCTGACAGGCAGCTCTTAAGCAAACTCAGAATCCTCACAGTATGCATAATGACATTTGAGTGCATTGTATTGAAATGCAGCTTGCGGAACATCCCACACAAACGAAGGTTTCACATCGGGTTACTCATGCCACCAACTCCACATTCAGAAACGACTTCAGCGCAAAATGCTTTTTCAGCTAGTCCTAAATACAAAGGCTCTAGACGCAAATGTTGCTGTAAGAGCTAATTCCATCAACCATCACTGCATGTTGCTGAATTGCATTTTGAAGAAGAATCAGCCGAGTGGTTGTTGTGGGAGAACAAATCCATTTGGCTCACTGACTTCACACACCATCAGGCTGACAGGCAGCTCTCAAGCAAACTCAGATGTCGCACAGTATGCTTAATGCCGTTTGAGTGCATTTTCCTGAAATGCAGCTTGCTGAGCATCCCACACAAACGAAGGTTCCACAGGTGGGTTTCTCATGCCACCAACTCCACATTCAGAAACCACTTCAGTGCCAAATCCGTTATTAGCTAGCCCTTAATACAAAGGCTCTAGGCACAAATGTTGCTGTAAGAGCTAATTCCATCAAGCAGGGCAGCATGTTGCTGAATTGCATAATGAAGAAGAATTAGGCAAGTGTTTCTTGTGGGAGAACAACTCCATTTGGCTCAATGAGTTCACACAGCATCAGGTTGACACGCAGCTCTCAATCAAATTCAGATTTCGCAGAGTATGCTTAATGCGTTTTGAGTGCATTGTCTTGAAATGCAGCTTGCTGAGCATCCCACACAAACGAAGGCTCCACAGGCGGGTTTTTCATGCAACCAACTCCACATTCAGAAACCAATTCAGTGCCAAAGCCCTTTTCTGCTAGCCCTAAATACAAAGGCTCTAGACACAAATGTTGCTGTATGAGCTAATTCCATGAAGAAACTCTGCATGTTGCTAAAATGCATATTGAAGAAGAATCAGGGAAGTGGTTCTTGTGGGAGAACAACTCCATTTGGCTCACTGACTTCACACAGCATCAGCCTGACAGGCAGCTCTCAAGAAAACTACGTGTTCAGATTGTATGCTTAATGCCGTTTGAGTGCATTGTCCTGAAATGCAGCTTGCTGAGCATCCCACACAAACGAAGGCTCCACAGGCGGGTTTCTCATGCCACCAACTCCACATGTGCAAACCACTTCAGCGCCAAAGCCCTTTTCAGCTAGCCCTAAATACAAAGGCTCAAGACACAAATGTTGCTTAAGAGCTAATTCCATCAAGCAGGGCAGCATGTTGCTGAATTGCATATTGAAGAAGAATCAGGCAAGTGTTTCTTGTGGGAGAACAACTCCATTTGGCTCACTGACTTCACACAGCATCAGGCTGACAGGCAGCTCTCAAGCAAACTCAGATTTCGCAGAGTATGCTTAATGCCGTTTGAGTGCATTGTCTTGAAATGCAATTTGCTGAGCATCCCACACAATGAAGGCTCCACAGGCGGGTTTCTCATGCAACCAACTCCACATTCAGAAACTACTTCAGCGCCAAAGCCCTTTTAAGCTAGCCCTAAATACAAAGGCTCTAAACACAAATGTTGCTGTATGAGCTAATTCCATGAAGAAACTCTGCATGTTGCTGAAATGCATATTGAAGAAGAATCAGGCGAGTGTTTCTTGTGGGAGAACAACTCCATTTGGCTCACTGACTTCACACACCATCATGCTGACAGGCAGCTCTCAAGAAAACAACGTGTTCACATTGTATGCTTAATGCCGTGGAGAGCATTGTCCTGAAATGCAGCTTGCGGAGTATCCCACACAAACGAAGGCTCCACAGGCGGGTTTAACATGCCACCAACTCCACATGCACAAACCGCTTCAGCGCCAAAGCCCTTTTCAGCTAGCCCTAAAACAAAGGCTCTAGACACAAATGTTGCTGTAAGAGCTAATTCCATCAAGCAGGGCAGCATGTTTCTGAATTGCATATTGAAGAAGCATCAGCCGAGTGGTTGTTGTGGGAGAACAACTCCATTTGGCTCACTGACTTCACACACCATCAGGCTGACAGGCAGCCCTCAAGCAAACTCAGGTTTCACACAGTATGCTTAATGCTGTTTGAGTGCATTGTCCTGAAATGCAGCTTGCTGAGCATCCCACACAAACGAAGGCTCCACAGGCGGCTTTCACATGCCACCAACTCCACATGCACAAATCACTTCAGCGCCAAAGCCTTTTTTAGCTAGCCCTAAATACAAAGGCTCTAGACACAAATGTTGCTGTAAGAGCTAATTCCATCAAACAGCAACACAGCATGGTGCTGAATTGCATATTGAAGAAGAACCATGCGAGTGTTTCTTGTGGGAGAACAACTCCATTTGGCTCCCTGACTTCACACAGCCTCAGGCTGACAGGCAGCTCTCAAGCAAACTATGTGTTCACAGACTATGCTTAATACCATTTGAGTGCATTGTCCTGAAATGCAGCTTGCTGAGCATCCCACACAAACGAAGGCTCCACAGGCGGGTTCACATGCTACCAATTCCTGATTCAGAAATCACTTCAGCGCCAAAGCTGTTTTTAGCTAGCCCTAAATACAAAGACTCTAGACGCAAATGTTGCTGTAAGAGCTAATTCCATCAAGCATCACTGCATTGTGCTGAATTGCATACTGAAGAAGAACCAGACGAGTGGTTCTTGTGGTAGAACAACTCCATTTGGCTCACTGACTTCACACACCATCATGCTGACAGGCAGCTCTCAAGGAAACTCAGATGTCGCACAGTATGCTTAATGCCGTTTGAGTGCATTGTCCTGAAATGCAGCTTGCTGAGCATCCCACACAAACGAAGGCTCCACAGGCGGGTTTCTCATGCCACCAACTCCACATGCACAAACCGCTTCAACGCCAAAGCCCTTTACAGGTAGCCCTAAATACAAAGGCTCTAGACACAAATGTTGCTGTAAGAGCTAATTCCATCAAGCTTCACAGCATGTTGCTGAATTGCATATTGAAGAAGAATCAGGCAAGTGTTTCTTGTGAAAGAACAACTCCATTTGGCTCACTGACTTCACACACCATCATGCTGACAGGCAGCTCTCAAGCAAACTCAGATTTCTCACAGTATGCTTAATGACGTTTCAGTTCATTGTCCTGAAATGCAGCTTGCTGAGTATCCCACACAAACGAAGGCTCCACAGGTGGGTTTCTCATGCCACCAACTCCACATTCAGAAACTACTTCAGCACCACAGCCGTTTTCAATTGCCCTAAATACAATGACTCTAGACGTAAATGTTGCTGTAAGAGCTAATTCCATCAAGCAGGGCAGCATGTTGCTGAAATGCATATTGAAGAAGAATCAGGCGAGTGTTTCTTGTGGGAGAACAACTCCATTTGGCTGACTTCACACAGCATCAGGCTTACAGGCAGCTCTCAAGCAAACTATGTGTTCACACACTATGCTTAATACCTTTTGAGTGCATTGTCCTGAAATGCAGCTTGCTGAGCATCCCACACAAACGAAGTCTCCACAGGTGGGGTTCACATGCTACCAATTCCTCATTCAGAAATCAGTTCAGCGCCAAAGCCGTTTTCAGCTAACCCTAAATACAAAGACTCTAGACGCAAATGTTGCTGTAAGAGCTAATTCCATCAAGCAGGGCAGCATGTTGTTGAAATGCATATTGAAGAAGAACCAGACGAGTGGTTCTTGAGGTAGAACAACTCCATTTGGCTCACTGACTTCACACACCATCAGGCTGACAGGCAGCTCTCAAGGAAACTCAGATTTCTCACAGTATGCTTAATGCCGTTTGTGTGCATTGTCCTGAAATGCAGCTTGCTGAGCATCCCACACAAACGAAGGCTCCACAGGCGGGTTTCTCATGCAACCAACTCCACATTCAGAAACTACTTCAGCGCACAGCCATTTTCAGCTAGATCTAAATACAACGCTCTAGACGCAAATGTTGCTGTATGAGCTAATTCCATCAAGCAGCAACACAGCATGCTGCTGAATTGCATATTGAAGAAGAATCAGGCGAGCGGTTCTTGTGGGAGAACAACTCCATTTGGCTCACTGACTTCACACAGCATCAGGCTGACAGGCAGCTCTCAAGCAAACTCAGATTTCTCACAGCATGCATAGTGACAATTGAGTGCATTGTATTGAAATGCAGCTTGCGGAACATCCCACACAAACGAAGGTTCCACAGGCGGGTTTCACATGCCACCAACTCCAGATTCAGAAACTACTTCAGAGCCAAATCCCTTTTCAGCGAGCCCTAAATACAAAGGCTCTAGACACAAATGTTGCTGTAAGAGGTAATTCCATGAAGAAACTCTACATGTTGTTGAAATGCATATTGAAGAAGAATCATGCGAGTGTTTCTTG
The DNA here is from genome assembly GCF_030435755.1 of Ochotona princeps. Taxonomy (NCBI): domain Eukaryota; kingdom Metazoa; phylum Chordata; class Mammalia; order Lagomorpha; family Ochotonidae; genus Ochotona; species Ochotona princeps. The sequence continues at coordinate 82,696 of NW_026696377.1, read as the reverse complement.
TGGGAGAACAACTCCATTTGGCTCACTGACTTCACACACCATCAGGCTGACAGGCAGCTCTCAAACAAACTCAGATTTCTCACAGTATGCATAATGCCGTTTGAGTGCATTGTCCTGAAATGCAGCTTGCTGAGTATCCCACACAAACGAAGGCTCCACACGCGTGTTTCACATGCCACCAACTCCACATTCAGAAACTAATTCAACGCCAATTCCCTTTTCAGCTAGCCCTAAATACAAAGGCTCTAGACACAAATGTTGCTGTAAGAGCTAATTCCATCAAGCAGTGCAGCATGCTGCTGAATTGCATATTAAAGAAGAATCAGGCGAGTGCTTCTTGTGGGAGAACAACTCAATTTGGCTCACTGACTTCACACAATCAGGCTGACAGGCAGCTCTTAAGCAAACTACGTGCTCACATTGTATGCTTAATGCCGTGGAGAGCATTGTCCTGAAATGCAGCTTGCTGAGCATCCCACACAAACAAAGGCTCCACAGGTGGGGTTCACATGCTACCAATTCCTTATTCAGAAACTACTTCAGCGCCAAAGCCGTTTTCAGCTAACCCTAAATACAAAGACTCTAGACGCAAATGTTGCTGTAAGAGCTAATTCCATCAAGCACCAACACAGCATGCTGCTGAATTGCATATTAAAGAAGAATCAGGTGAGCGGTTCTTGTGGGAGAACAACTCCATTTGGCTCACTGACTTCACACAGCATCAGGCTGACAGGCAGCTCTCAAACAAACTCAGATTTCTCACAGTATGCTTAATGCCATTGAGTGCATTGTCCTGAAATGCAGCTTGCTGAGCATCCCATACAAACGAAGGCTCCACAGGCGAGTTACTCATGCAACCAACTCCACATTCAGAAACTACTTCAGCGCCAAATTACTTTTCAGCTAGACCTAAATACAAAGGCTCTAGAAGCAAATGTTGTTGTAAGAGCTAATTCCATCAAGTAACAGCACTGCATGGTGCTGAATTGCATATTGAAGAAGAATCAGGCGAGTGGTTGTTGTGGGAGAACAACTCCATTTGGCTCACTGACTTCACACACCATCAGGCTGACAGGCAGGACTGAAGATAACTAGGTGTTCACATTGTATGCTTAATGCCGTTCAGTGCATTGTCCTGAAATGCATCTTGCTGAGCATCCCACACAAACGAAGGCTCCACAGGCGGGTTTCACATGCCACCAACTCCACATTCAGAAACTGCTTCAGCGCCAAAGCCATTTTCAGCTAGGCCTAAATACAAAGGCTCTAGACGCAAATGTTGCTGTAAGAGCTAATTCCATGAAGAAACTCTACATGTTGTTGAAATGCATATTGAAGAAGAATCATGCGAGTATTTCTTGTGGGAGTACAACTCCATTTGGCTCACTGACTTCACACACCATCAGGCTGACAGGCAGCTGTCAAGCAAACTCAGATTTCGCACAGTATGCTTAATGCTGTTTGAGTGCATTGTCCTGAAATGCAGCTTGCTGAGCATCCCACACAAATAAGGCTACACAGGCGGGTTTATCTTGCAACCAACTCCACATTCAGAAACCACTTCAGCGCCAAAGCCCTTTTCATCTAGCCCTAAATACAAAGGCTCTAGACGCAAATGTTGCTGTAAGAGCTAATTCCATGAAGAAACTCTACATGTTGTTGAAATGCATATTGAAGAAGAATCATGCGAGTATTTCTTGTGGGAGTACAACTCCATTTGGCTCACTGACTTCACACACCATCAGGCTGACAGGCAGCTCTCAAACAAACTCAGATTTCTCACAGTATGCTTAATGACATTTGAGTGCATTGTCCTGAAATGCAGCTTGCGGAGCATCCCACACAAACGAAGGCTCCACAGGCGGGTTTCATATGCCACCAACTCCACATTCAGAAACTACTTCAGCGCCAAATCCCTTTTCAGCTAGCCCTAAATACAAAGGCTCTAGAACCAAATGTTGCTGTAAGAGCTAATTCCATCAAGCAGCAACACAGCATGTTGCTGAATTGCATTATTTAGAAGCATCAGCCGAGTGTTTCTTGTGGGAGAACAACTGTATTTGGCTCACTAACTTGACAGAGCATCAGGCTGACAGGCAGCTCTCAAGCAAACTCAGATTTCGAACAGAATGCTTAATGCCGTTTGAGTGCATTTTTCTGAAATGCAGCTTGCTGAGCATCCCACACAAACGAAGGCTCCACAGGTGGGTTTCACATGTTACCAACTCCACATTCAGAAACCACTTCAGCGCCAAAGCCCTTTTCAGCTAGCTCTAAATACAAAGGCTGTAGACACAAATGTTGCTGTAAGAGCTAATTCCATCAAGCACAACAGCATGTTGCTGAATTGCATATTGAAGAAGAATCAGCCGAGTGGTTGTTGTGGGAGAACAACTGCATTTGGCTCACTGACTTCACACAGCATCAGGCTGACAGGCCGCTCTCAAGCAAACTCAGATTTTGCTCAGTATGCTTAATGGCGTTTGAGTGCATTGTCCTGAAATGCAGCTTGCTGAGCATCCCACACAAACGAAGGCTCCACAGGCGGGTTTCTCATGCCACCAACTCCACATTCAGAAACTAATTCAGCGCCAAATCCCTTTTCAGCTAGCCCTAAATACAAAGGCTCTAGACACAAATGTTGCTGTAAGAGCTAATTCCATCAAGAAACTCTACATGTTGTTGAAATGCATATTGAAGAAGAATCAGGCGAGTGTTTCTTTTTTTTTTTTTTTTTAATTTTATTTTAAATTCATTAATTACATTGTATTATGTGACACAGTTTCATAGGTACTGGGATTCTCCCCACCCCTCCCCAAACCCTCCCACCATGGTGGATTCCTCCACCTTGTTGCATAACCACAGTTCAAGTTCACTTGAGATTCCCCCATTGCAAGCATATACCAAACATAGAGTCCAGCATCTTATTGTCCAGATAAGTTCAACGGCTTCTTAGGTATACACTCTCTGGTCTGAAGACAGAGCCAGCAGACTATCATCCCGATCAATTAAAAGCTCCAACATACCATCAGCAAAAATTTACATCACCATGGAATTAATTGACATAGTAACAAGTAACCAATATGGTAAAAGTAAGTGCGATTTCTTATCCACCTTCTGTGACCACCTCATTGACATTTCAATTTAGGTTTATACACAACATATAACATTCATAACATAACTTGTTATACATAACATCGTGTCATCTTAAATTAAGGCAAACATGTGGTATTTAACCTTTTGGGATTGGCTCATTTCCCTTAGCATTATGGTTTCCAGTTTGGCCCATTTGGCCACAAAGAACTGCATTTTGTTTTGTTTAATAGCTGAGTAGTATTCCATGGAGTAGATGAACCATAGCTTTCTTATCCAATCCTCTGTTGATGGGCATTTTGGTTGCTTCCATGTCTTTGCAATTACTGATTGTGCTGCTATGAGCATAGGAGTGCATGTTGGTTTCTCATAAAACAAGTGTTCTGGATATATTCCTAGGAGTGCTATTGCCGGGTCATACGGTATGTTGTATTTGAGTTGTTTGAATGTTCTCCATACTGATTTCCATAGAGGCTGTACCAGCCTGCAGCCCCACCAGCAGTGGAGTAGGGTTCCCTTTTCCCCGCAACCTCGCCAACAAGTGTTGTTGGTGCTTTTATTCATGTGGGCCAGTTTTACTGGCGTTAGGTGGTACCTCATTGATGTTTTAATTTGGATTTCCCTTATTGCCAGGGAACTTGAGCATTTTTTCATATGTTTATTTGCCATTTGGGTTTGTTCCTTTGTGAAGTGTTTGCCCATTTCCCGTGCCCATTTCTTGAGTGGCTTGTTTGTTTTGACATTTTGGTTGTTTTGTAGCTCTTTGTATATTCTGGAGATCAGCCCTTTATCACCTAAGTCGTGTGCAAAGATCTTCTCCCATTCTGTGGGTTGCCTTTTTACTTTGTTGATTGTTTCTCTAGCTGTACAGAAGCTTCTTAGTTTGATGAGGTCCCAATTGTTTATTTTGGTCTTGATTTCTACTGCATTTGGAGTCTTTTTTAGGAAGTGAGGGCCTACCCGTAAGTGTTCCAGTGTGTTTCCAACATTTTCTTCCAAAAGTTTGAAGGTTTCTGGATGTAGGTTTAAATCTTTTATCCATTTGGATTTGATCTTAGTATATGGTGAGAGATGTGGGTCTATCTTTTTGTTTCTGCAGGCTATCAACCAGTTGTCCCAACAGCATTTATTGAACAGACCTTCCCATTTGCCTGGGTTGTCGTTTGTCTTTTTGTCAAAGATTATTTGGCTGTATTTCTGTGGGTTCCCATCTGGTGTTTCTATTCTGCTCCATTGATCTTCTTCTCTATTTTTGTGCCAGTACCAGGCTGTTTTGATAACCACTGCCCTATAGTATGTCCAGAGGTCCGGAACTGTGATTCCCCCTGCTAACTTCCTGTTCTTGAGAATGGTTCTAGCTATTCGTGTTTTTTTGTGTTTCCAGATGAACCTTTGAATCATTGTTTCCAGGTCTGTGAAGAATGTTTTGGGCAATTTGATTGGGATTGCGTTGAATGTATATATTGCTTTTGGCAGTATAGACATTTTAATGATATTGATTTTACCTATCCAGGAGCATGGGATGTTACTCCATCTTTCTAGATCTTGTTCAATTTCTTTTTTAAGTAGTTTGTAGTTTTCCTCAAATAGGTCTCCTACATTTTTGGTTAGGTTAATTCCCAGATACTTCATGCTTTCCTTTGTTACTTTGAATGGTATCTTGCTGGTTAGATCTTTTTCCAACTTGGGGCTGTTAGCATACACTATGGCTGTTGATTTTTGTTCATTAATTTTGTACCCTGCCACTCTACCGAACTCTCGTATAAGTTCTAGTAGTCTCTGTGTTGAGCCTTTTGGCTCTTCCATATAAAGAATCATGTCATCTGCATATAGTGAAAGCTTGACTTCTTCATTTCCCATTTGGATTCCTTTGATTTCTTTTTCTTGTCTTATGGCCTCAGCGAGTACCTCTAGAACTATGTTGAATAGCAGCGGAGAAAGCGGACATCCCTGTCTTGTTCCAGATCTCAGTGGGAAGGGTTCCAGTTTTTCTCCATTCAGTATGATGCTGGCATTGGGTTTTTCATATATTGCTTTGATTATGTTGAGGATTTTTCCATCTATGCCTACCTTGTTTAGGGTCTTTAGCAGGAAGTTGTGCTGAATTTTGTCAAAAGCTTTTTCTGCATCTATTGATACTATCATGTGATTCTTGTTTTTCAGTTTTTGGATGTGGTGTATCACATTTATGGATTTCCGAATGTTGAACCATCCCTGCATTCCAGGGATGAATCCTACTTGATCTGGATGAATGATCTGTCTGATGTGTTTTTGAATTCTGTTGGCTAGGATTTTGTTGAGAATCTTAGCATCAATGTTCATCAAAGAGATAGGTCTGTAGTTTTCTTTCTCTGTAGGATCTCTGTCCGGTTTTGGGATTAAGGTAATGTTGGCTTCATAGAATGAGTTTGGAAGGGTTGCTTCCTTTTCTATTGTTTTGAAGAGTTTGTAGAGGATTGGAGTTAGTTCTGTTCGGAATGTTTTGTAGAATTCTGTAGTGAAGCCGTCTGGGCCTGGGCTTTTCTTTGTTGGGAGGTCTTTAATCACTGATTCAATCTCTGCTTCAGTTATGGGTTTGTTCAGGTTGATTGTTGCCTCTGGGCTAAGTTTTGGCAGGTTGTGTGAGTCTAAGAACTTTTCCATTTCTTGGTGGTCTTCTGATTTGTTGGAGTACAGTGCTTTGTAGTAATTTCTGATTATGTTCTTAATGGTTGTAATGTCTGTTGTTATGTTGCCTTTTTCATCTTTGATGCTGTTAATTCTTGCTTTCTCTTGTTTTTTCTTTGTCAGACGGGCCAGCGGGGTGTCTATTTTGTTTATCTTTTCAAAAAACCAGCTTTTTGATTCGTTGATTTTGTGTATGGTTTTTTTTATTTCTATCTGGTTGATTTCCTCCCTTGTTTTGATGATTTCTTGTTTCCTGTTGTGTGTGGGGCTCATCTGCTGCTGCTTTTCCAATTCCTGGAGGTGTGTGGTTAGTTCCTGTATTTGGCGACTCTCTTGGGCCTTGACGTGAGCTCCAATTGCGATGAGTTTACCCCGTAGCACTGCTTTGGCAGTGTCCCACAAGTTTTGGAATGTTGTATCAGAGTTTTCATTGGTTTCCATAAATTTTTTGATCTCATCTTTAATTTCTTCCCTGACCCATTGTTCGTTTAATAGCATATTGTTCAGCCTCCAAGAGTTTCTATATTTCCTGGGACATTTTGAATTGCTGATTTCCAGTTTCATTCCGTGGTGGTCTGAGAGGGTACATGGTATGATTCCTATCTTTTTGAAGTTATTTAGATTTGCTTTGTGTCCTATCATGTGGTCGATCCTGGAGAAGGTGCCATGCACTGCTGAAAAAATGTATAATCTGTGGTCTTAGGATAAAAAATTCTATAAATGTCTACCAAGTCTAGTTGTTCTAATGTTTGTACGAGCTCTGTTGTTTCTTTGTTGAGTTTTTGTTTTGTTGATCTGTCTATAGTTGTTAGTGGGGTGTTAAGATCACCCACTATTATTGTGTGTGTATCTATGTCTCCCCTTAAGTCTGTAAGTAGTTGCTTCACGAAGCTAGGCGCATTGGAATTAGGTGCATATATGTTCACGATTGTAATTACTTCTTGATGGATCAGTCCCTTCACCAATATATAATGTCCTTCTCTGTCCTTTTTGATGTCTGTCAGCTTGAAGTCTAGGTCATCTGAGATTAGAACAGCTACGCCAGCCTTTTTTTCTCGTCCATTGGCATGAAATGTCTTTTTCCATCCTTTCACTTTAAATTTCTTACAGGATTTTCTGGTTAGATGTGTCTCTTGTAGACAACATATTGTTGGGTGCTGTTTGATGATCCATTCCGTTAATCTATGCCTTTTGATTGGTGAGTTTAAGCCATTTGTGTTTAGAGATAATATTGAAAGGAATTGGTTTTGGGCTGCCATGAGTGTAAGTATGCAAGTGTGTATTTGCGACTATTAGAGTTCTTGATTGTTTGACTTTTCTTGTATGGATTTTAGTGGGGAGGTCTTCCCATTTGCCATCTTTGATTTTGGTTTGTATTTTTTCTTTCTGGGTTTAGCACCTTCCTGAGGAGATTTTCCAGAGCTGGTTTCGTGTTGATGTATTCTTCGAGTTTCTCTTTACTGTTGAAGTATTTGATTTCATTCTCAAATATAAATGAGAGCTTTGCTGGGTACATTATTCTTGGTTGGCAGTTGTTTTGTTTCAGGATTTGATAGGTTTTACCCCATTCTCTCCTTGCTTGGAGCGTTTCTTCTGATAGGTCGGCTGTGATCCTGATTTCCCTTCCCCTGAAAGTAATCTTATCCTTTTTTCTTACTTGTCTTAGAATGGTTTCCTTGTATTCACTTGAAGGTAGCTTGAGGACCACATGTCTGGGAGACGATTTGTTTGGGTCGTATCTCCTGGGGGTTCTTTGCCCTTCCTGGATTTGTGCTGGATTTATATTTCCAATATTCTGGAAGTTCTCCTGTATTATCTCATTGAGCACCCGTTGCAAGCCTGTCTCCTTTTCCACTCCTTCGGGAAGGCCTATTATTCTAATATTTGATTTTTTGAGGTTGTCTTTCATTTCCTGTATGGACCTATTGGCTTTCTCTAGATTTGTCTCCAACTGTTTGATGAGCTGCTGCCTTTCATTCTGATTGTCTTCCAATTCTGATATTCTGTCCTCTGCTGTGTTCATTCTGTTGGTTAGGCTTTCAATTTTGTGCTCTATATCGAGGATTCCCTTTTTGATTTGATTTATTTCTGCAGTGATATGGTTTTCGAATGCCTTAGACTCTTCCCAGCGCTTTTCACTCTCTCTGACGAATTTCATCATTAGCTTCTTAAAGTCCTTATCTGATAGTTCCTCTATGTCTTCATCTTGCATCTCAGATATTGAGATTAGTTTTTGGTTGTATTGGGAGGGAGTGCTTGATCTTTCCTCTGGGTCATTGCTTTTTCTGATACTTCTCCTCATTGTGTTTTTGCTTCTTGTTGTTTTGAGATTTTAGCGGTGATTCAGCTGAGCCGTCTCTGGTTTGGGGTCTCCGGCTGAGCCCAGCAGGGCTTACTGCCTGAGTCACCAGCTGCTTTCAGGGTCTGTAGATCACAGCCCTGAGCTGGGTCAGGAGGCTTTGTGGGCCAGCCCTAGTGCCAGGCCCCTTCCCCTGTGGCTCCCTCTCAAAGGCAGTGCCCTACAGATTCACTCTGCTGAGCCGCGCCTGGGCTTTGGGTCACAAGGCTAATACAGCGGGGGTCTCCGCCTCAGTGCTGAGCCAAGACTCTCCTTCAGGGCTTGAGGTTAGCACAGCAGGGGCTCCTGTTGCTCGGAGTCTAAAATCCCCAACCCTGGCCTGTGCTGGGCTGGAAATCTCCGCGGCCCCAGTGCCAAACTGGGAAGCGCTGCTCCGCTGAGGGCTGCAACACCGCAGGCAGGTCTTTCCGAGTGGGCTCCTGCTGGGAAAACCTGTCCGGCCAGTTCAGCTGAGCCCGCTCTGGTCTGGCCTCTCTAGCTGAGCCCAGCTGGGGACTCTGCCCTGAAGAAGCCACTTCCTCAGCTGCACTCTCTCAAGGGTAGAAGCGGATCTCTGAGAGGCACAGAGCCCTTGAGGTGAGATGTGCCCCCACTAGTCTGCTCCTCTGCCCAGGACGTGAGGCCCTGTCGAGCGTTGCCCAGCCTCTGGGGCTCAGGGCGAGTCCAGCAACAGGATCCACTGACTCTCCCACAGCCAGTCCACAGCTCAGAGCCGATACGGGGATCTCTGAGCCCCAGTCCCACAGCGCCGCTCCTGTTCCCTCTGCACTCTCCCTCAGCCGCTGAGCAGCGGGTAGGCAAGCCTCTGGGAAATCTCCCCTGCTTTTCCTCCACTTCTGCAGGGATGATGCACCCAATGATCAGTCCAGTAGCCTCCTCTGGGGGCTCCTGCCTTCCAGGGGACTGGTGCCCCTGTCGGTGTGGGCGCCTATCCTTCCAGCCGCCTCTGTTTTCCCTGGGGCGGTTGAGCCTCCGCCGCCTTCCCCCTGCCTGGGATCGTGACTCACCAGGTTACTTGCGGTGTGCTGTATTTTCTTTCCTACTTTTTGCGGCTGTTCCTTCACGCTGTGTAGATCTTCTTGCTTTAGTGAACTCCAGTGACCTTCTCGTTCTTCTCCCTACAGTTTCGCACCTCCTGGCCTGTTTCTCTGCTGGATCGGCTCCCCTTCTTCCCTACTCCACCCTACACCAGCTCTCTGCAGTCGGCCATCTTTTTTGGAGGCCCAGGCGAGTGTTTCTTGTGGGAGAACAACTCCATTTGCCTCACTGACTTCACACACCATCAGGCTGACAGGCAGCTCTCAAGCAAACTCAGATTTCGCACAGTATGCTTAATGCTGTTTGAGTGCATTGTCCTGAAATGCAGCTTGCTAAGCATCCCATACAAACGAAGGCTCCACAGGCGGGTTTCACATGCCACCAACTCCACATTCAGAAACTACTTCAGCGCCAAATCCCTTTTCAGCTAGCCCTAAATACAAAGGCTCTAGAACCAAATGTTGTTGTAAGAGCTAATTCCATCAAGCAGGGCAGCATGTTGCTGAAATGCATATTGAAGAAGAATCAGGCGAGTGTTTCTTGTGGGAGAACAACTGCATTTGGCTCACTGACTTCACACACCATCAGGCTGACAGGCAGCTCTCAAGAAAACTACGTGTTCACATAGTATGCTTAGTGCGCTTTGAGTGCATTGTCCTGAAATGCAGCTTGCTGAGCATCCCACACAAACGAAGGCTTCACAGGCGGGTTTTACATGCCACCAACTCCACATTCAGAAACTAATTCAGCGCCAATTCCCTTTTCAGCTAGCCCTAAATACAAAGGCTCTAGACACAAATGTTGCTGTAAGAGCTAATTCCATCAAGCAGGGCAGCATGTTGCTGAATTGCATATTGAAGAAGAATCAGCCGAGTGGTTGTTGTGGGAGAACAACTCCATTTGGCTCACTGACTTCACACACCATCAGGCTGACAGGCAGCTCTAAAGAAAACTACGTGTTCACATGGTATGCTTAATGCCGTTGAGAGCATTGTCCTGAAATGCAGCTTGCTGAGCATCCCACACAAACGAAGGCTCCACAGGCGGGTTTCACATGCCACCAACTCCACATTCAGAAACTAATTCAGCGCCAATTCCCTTTTCAGCTAGCCCTGAAGAAAAAGGCTCTAGACTCAAATGTTGCTGTAAGAGTTAATTACATCAAGAGGGCAGCATGTTGCTGAATTGCATATTGAAAAAGAACCAGCCGAGTGGTTCTTGTGGGAGAACAACTCCATTTGGCTCACTGACTTCACATACCATCAGGCTGACAGGCAGCTCTCAAGCAAACTGAGATTTCTAAGAGTATGCTTAATGACATTTGAGTGCATCGTCCTGAAATACAGCTTGCTGAGCATCCCACACAAATAAGGCTCCACAGGCGGGTTTCTCATGCCACCAACTCCACATACACAAACCGCATCAGCGCCAAAGCCCTTTTCAGCTAGCCCTAAATACAAAGGCTCTAGACGCAAATGTTGCTGTAAGAGCTAATTCCATCAAGCATCACTGCGTGGTGCTGAACTGCATATTGAAGAAGAACCAGCCGAGTGGTTGTTGTGGGAGAACAACTCCATTTGGCTCACTGACTTCACACACCATCATGCTGACAGGCAGCTCTCAAGCAAACTCAGATTTCTCACAGTATGCTTAATTGCGTTTGAGTGCATTGTCCTGAAATTCAGCTTGCTGAGCATCCCACACAAACGAAGGCTCCACAGGCGGGTTTCTCATGCAACCAACTCCACATTCAGAAAGTACTTCAGGGCAAAGCAATTTTCAGCTAGCCCTAAATACAAAGGCTATAGACGCAAATGTTGCTGTAAGAGCTAATTACATCAAGCAGCAACACAGCATGCTGCTGAATTGCATATTGAAGAAGAACCAGCCGAGCGGTTCTTGTGGGAGAACAACTCCATTTGGCTCACTGACTTCACACACCATCAGGCTGACAGGCAGCTCTCAAGAAAACTACGTGTTCACATTGTATGCTTAATGCCGTTGAGTGCATTGTCCTGAAATGCAGCTTGCTGAGCATCCCACACAAACGAAGGCAACACAGGTGGGTTTCTCATGCCACCAACTCCGCATTTAAAAACCACTTCAGCGCCAAAGCCATTTTCAGCTAGCCCTAAATACAAAGGCTCTAGACACAAATGTTGCTGTAAGAGCTAATTCCATCAAGCACCACAGCATGTTGCTGAATTGCATATTGAAGAAGCATCAGCCGAGTGGTTGTAGTGGGAGAACAACTCCATTTGGCTATCTGACTTCACACACCATCAGGCTGACAGGCAGCTCTCAAGCAAACTCAGATTTCTCACAGTATGCTTAATGCTGTTTGAGTGCATTGTCCTGAAATGCAGCTAGCTGAGCATCCCACACAAATAAGGCTCCACAGGCGGGTTTCACATGCCACCAACTCCACATTCAGAAACCACTTCAGTGCCAAAGCCCTTTTCAGCTAGCCCTAAATAAATAGGCTCTAGACGCAAATGCTGCTGTAAGAGCTAATTCCATCAAGAAACTCTACATGTTGCTGAAATGCATATTGAAGAAGAATCATGCGAGTATTTCTTGTGGGAGAACAACTCCATTTGGCTCACTGACTTCACACACCATCAGGCTGACAGGCAACTCTCAAACAAACTCAGATTTCTCACAGTATGCTTAATGACATTTGAGTGCATTGTACTGAAATGCAGCTTGCAGAGCATCCCACACAAACGAAGGCTCCACAGGCGGGTTTCACATGCCACCAACTCCACATGCACAAACTGCTTCAGCGCCAATTCCCTTTTCAGCTAGCCCTAAATACAAAGGCTCTAGACGCAAATGTTGCTGTAAGAGCTAATTCCATCAAGCAGCAACACAGCATGTTGCTGAATTGCATATTGAAGAAGAATCAGGCGAGTGGTTGTTGTGGGAGAACAACTGCATTTGGCTCACTGACTTCACACACCATCAGGCTGACAGGCAGCTCTCAAGCAAACTCAGATTTTGCACAGTATGCTTAATGCCGTTTGAGTGCATTGTCCTGAAATGCATCTTGGTCAGCATCCCACACAAACGAAGGCTCCACAGGCGGGTTTCTCATGCCACCAACTCCACATTCAGAAACTACTTCAGCACCAAATCCCTTTTCAGCTAGCCCTAAATACAAAGGCTCTAGACACAAATGTTGCTGTAAGAGCTAATTCCATCAAGAAACTCTACATGTTGTTGAAATGCATATTGAAGAAGAATCATGCGAGTGTTTCTTGTGGGAGAACAACTGCATTTGGCTCACTGACTTCACACACCATCAGGCTGACAGGCAGCTCTCAAGCAAACTCAGATTTCTCACAGTATGCTTAATTGCGTTTGAGTGCATTGTCCTGAAATGCAGCTTGCTGAGCATCCCACACAAACGAAGGCTCCACAGGCGGGTTTCACATGCCACCAACTCCACATTCAGAGACTACTTCAGCGCCAAATCTCTTTTCAGCTAGCCCTAAATACAAAGGCTCTAGACACAAATGTTGCTGTAAGAGCTAATTCCATCAAGCAGGGCAGCATGTTGCTGAAATGCATATTGAAGAAGAATCAGGCGAGTGTTTCTTGTGGGAGAACAACTGCATTTGGCTCACTGACTTCACACACCATCAGGCTGACAGGCAGCTCTCAAGAAAAGTACGTGTTCACATTGTATGCTTAATGCCCTTGAGTGCATTGTCCTGAAATGCAGCTTGCTGAGCATCCCACACAAACGAAGGCTCCACAGGCGGGTTTCTCATGCCACCAACTCCACATTCAGAAACTAATTCAGCGCCAATTCCCTTTTCAGCTAGCCCTAAATACAAAGGCTCTAGACACAAATGTTGCTGTAAGAGCTAATTCCATCAAGCAGGGCAGCATGTTGCTGAATTGCATATTGAAGAAGAATCAGCCGAGTGGTTGTTGTGGGAGAACAACTCCATTTGGCTCACTGACTTCACACACCATCAGGCTGACAGGCAGCTCTCAAGAAAACTATGTGTTCACATGGTATGCTTAATGCCGTTGAGTGCATTGTCCTGAAATGCAGCTTGCTGAGCATCCCACACAAACGAAGGCTTCACAGGCGGGTTTCACATGCCACCAACTCCACATTCAGAAACTAATTTAGCGCCAATTCCCTTTTCAGCTAGCCCTAAATAAATAGGCTCTAGACGCAAATGTTGCTGTAAGAGTTAATTACATCAAGCAGCAACACAGCATGTTGCTGAATTGCATATTGAAGAAGAATCAGGCGAGTGGTTGTTGTTTGAGAACTGCATTTGGCTCACTGACTTCACACAGCATCAGGCTGACAGGCAGCTCTCAAGCAAACTCAGATTTTGCACAGTATGCTTAATGCCGTTTGAGTGCATTGTCCTGAAATGCATCTTGGTCAGCATCCCACACAAACGAAGGCTCCACAGGCGGGTTTCTCATGCCACCAACTCCACATTCAGAAACTACTTCAGCACCAAATCCCTTTTCAGCTAGCCCTAAATACAAAGGCTCTAGACACAAATGTTGATGTAAGAGCTAATTCCATGAAGAAACTCTACATGTTGTTGAAATGCATATTGAAGAAGAATCCTGCGAGTGTTTCTTGTGGGAGAACAACTGCATTTGGCTCACTGACTTCACACACCATCAGGCTGACAGGCAGCTCTCAAGCAAACTCAGATTTCTCACAATATGCTTAATTGCGTTTGAGTGCATTGTCCTGAAATGCAGCTTGCTGAGCATCCCACACAAACGAAGGCTCCACAGGCGGGTTTCACATGCCACCAACTCCACATTCAGAAACTACTTCAGCGCCAAATCCCTTTTCAGCTAGCCCTAAATACAAAGGCTCTAGACGCAAATGTTGCTGTAAGAGCTAATTCCATCAAGCAGGGCAGCATGTTGCTGAAATGCATATTGAAGAAGAATCAGGCGAGTGTTTCTTGTGGGAGAACAACTGCATTTGGCTCACTGACTTCACACACCATCAGGCTGACAGGCAGCTCTCAAGAAAACTACGTGTTCACATTGTATGCTTAATGCCCTTGAGTGCATTGTCCTGAAATGCAGCTTGCTGAGCATCCCACACAAACGAAGGCTCCACAGGCGGGTTTCACATGCCACCAACTCCACATTCAGAAACTAATTCAGCGCCAATTCCCTTTTCAGCTAGCCCTAAATACAAAGGCTCTAGACACAAATGTTGCTGTAAGAGCTAATTGCATCAAGCAGGGCAGCATGTTGCTGAATTGCATATTGAAGAAGAATCAGCCGAGTGGTTGTTGTGGGAGAACAACTGCATTTGGCTCACTGACTTCACACACCATCAGGCTGACAGGCAGCTCTCAAGAAAACTATGTGTTCACATGGTATGCTTAATGCCGTTGAGTGCATTGTCCTGAAATGCAGCTTGCTGAGCATCCCACACAAACGAAGGCTCTACAGGCGGGTTTCACATGCCACCAACTCCACATTCAGAAATTAATTTAGCGTCAATTCCCTTTTCAGCTAGCCCTAAATAAATAGGCTCTAGACGCAAATGTTGCTGTAAGAGTAAATTACATCAAGCAGCAACACAGCATGTTGCTGAATTGCATATTGAAGAAGAATCAGGCGAGTGGTTGTTGTGGGAGAACAACTGCATTTGGCTCACTGACTTCACACAGCATCAGGCTGACAGGCAGCTCTCAAGCAAACTCAGATTTTGCACAGTATGCTTAATGCCGTTTGAGTGCATTGTCCTGAAATGCATCTTGGTCAGCATCCCACACAAACGAAGGCTCCACAGGCGGGTTTCTCATGCCACCAACTCCACATTCAGAAACTACTTCAGCACCAAATCCCTTTTCAGCTAGCCCTAAATACAAAGGCTCTAGACACAAATGTTGATGTAAGAGCTAATTCCATGAAGAAACTCTACATGTTGTTGAAATGCATATTGAAGAAGAATCATGCGAGTGTTTCTTGTGGGAGAACAACTGCATTTGGCTCACTGACTTCACACACCATCAGGCTGACAGGCAGCTCTCAAGCAAACTCAGATTTCTCACAGTATGCTTAATGCTGTTTGAGTGCATTGTCCTGAAATGCAGCTAGCTGAGCATCCCACACAAATAAGGCTCCACAGGCGGGTTTCACATGCCACCAACTCCACATTCAGAAACCACTTCAGTGCCAAAGCCCTTTTCAGCTAGCCCTAAATAAATAGGCTCTAGACGCAAATGCTGCTGTAAGAGCTAATTCCATCAAGAAACTCTACATGTTGCTGAAATGCATATTGAAGAAGAATCATGCGAGTATTTCTTGTGGGAGAACAACTCCATTTGGCTCACTGACTTCACACACCATCAGGCTGACAGGCAACTCTCAAACAAACTCAGATTTCTCACAGTATGCTTAATGACATTTGAGTGCATTGTACTGAAATGCAGCTTGCAGAGCATCCCACACAAACGAAGGCTCCACAGGCGGGTTTCACATGCCACCAACTCCACATGCACAAACTGCTTCAGCGCCAATTCCCTTTTCAGCTAGCCCTAAATACAAAGGCTCTAGACGCAAATGTTGCTGTAAGAGCTAATTCCATCAAGCAGCAACACAGCATGTTGCTGAATTGCATATTGAAGAAGAATCAGGCGAGTGGTTGTTGTGGGAGAACAACTGCATTTGGCTCACTGACTTCACACACCATCAGGCTGACAGGCAGCTCTCAAGCAAACTCAGATTTTGCACAGTATGCTTAATGCCGTTTGAGTGCATTGTCCTGAAATGCATCTTGGTCAGCATCCCACACAAACGAAGGCTCCACAGGCGGGTTTCTCATGCCACCAACTCCACATTCAGAAACTACTTCAGCACCAAATCCCTTTTCAGCTAGCCCTAAATACAAAGGCTCTAGACACAAATGTTGCTGTAAGAGCTAATTCCATCAAGAAACTCTACATGTTGTTGAAATGCATATTGAAGAAGAATCATGCGAGTGTTTCTTGTGGGAGAACAACTGCATTTGGCTCACTGACTTCACACACCATCAGGCTGACAGGCAGCTCTCAAGCAAACTCAGATTTCTCACAGTATGCTTAATTGCGTTTGAGTGCATTGTCCTGAAATGCAGCTTGCTGAGCATCCCACACAAACGAAGGCTCCACAGGCGGGTTTCACATGCCACCAACTCCACATTCAGAGACTACTTCAGCGCCAAATCTCTTTTCAGCTAGCCCTAAATACAAAGGCTCTAGACACAAATGTTGCTGTAAGAGCTAATTCCATCAAGCAGGGCAGCATGTTGCTGAAATGCATATTGAAGAAGAATCAGGCGAGTGTTTCTTGTGGGAGAACAACTGCATTTGGCTCACTGACTTCACACACCATCAGGCTGACAGGCAGCTCTCAAGAAAAGTACGTGTTCACATTGTATGCTTAATGCCCTTGAGTGCATTGTCCTGAAATGCAGCTTGCTGAGCATCCCACACAAACGAAGGCTCCACAGGCGGGTTTCTCATGCCACCAACTCCACATTCAGAAACTAATTCAGCGCCAATTCCCTTTTCAGCTAGCCCTAAATACAAAGGCTCTAGACACAAATGTTGCTGTAAGAGCTAATTCCATCAAGCAGGGCAGCATGTTGCTGAATTGCATATTGAAGAAGAATCAGCCGAGTGGTTGTTGTGGGAGAACAACTCCATTTGGCTCACTGACTTCACACACCATCAGGCTGACAGGCAGCTCTCAAGAAAACTATGTGTTCACATGGTATGCTTAATGCCGTTGAGTGCATTGTCCTGAAATGCAGCTTGCTGAGCATCCCACACAAACGAAGGCTCTACAGGCGGGTTTCACATGCCACCAACTCCACATTCAGAAACTAATTTAGCGCCAATTCCCTTTTCAGCTAGCCCTAAATAAATAGGCTCTAGACGCAAATGTTGCTGTAAGAGTTAATTACATCAAGCAGCAACACAGCATGTTGCTGAATTGCATATTGAAGAAGAATCAGGCGAGTGGTTGTTGTTTGAGAACTGCATTTGGCTCACTGACTTCACACAGCATCAGGCTGACAGGCAGCTCTCAAGCAAACTCAGATTTTGCACAGTATGCTTAATGCCGTTTGAGTGCATTGTCCTGAAATGCATCTTGGTCAGCATCCCACACAAACGAAGGCTCCACAGGCGGGTTTCTCATGCCACCAACTCCACATTCAGAAACTACTTCAGCACCAAATCCCTTTTCAGCTAGCCCTAAATACAAAGGCTCTAGACACAAATGTTGATGTAAGAGCTAATTCCATGAAGAAACTCTACATGTTGTTGAAATGCATATTGAAGAAGAATCCTGCGAGTGTTTCTTGTGGGAGAACAACTGCATTTGGCTCACTGACTTCACACACCATCAGGCTGACAGGCAGCTCTCAAGCAAACTCAGATTTCTCACAATATGCTTAATTGCGTTTGAGTGCATTGTCCTGAAATGCAGCTTGCTGAGCATCCCACACAAACGAAGGCTCCACAGGCGGGTTTCACATGCCACCAACTCCACATTCAGAAACTACTTCAGCGCCAAATCCCTTTTCAGCTAGCCCTAAATACAAAGGCTCTAGACGCAAATGTTGCTGTAAGAGCTAATTCCATCAAGCAGGGCAGCATGTTGCTGAAATGCATATTGAAGAAGAATCAGGCGAGTGTTTCTTGTGGGAGAACAACTGCATTTGGCTCACTGACTTCACACACCATCAGGCTGACAGGCAGCTCTCAAGAAAACTACGTGTTCACATTGTATGCTTAATGCCCTTGAGTGCATTGTCCTGAAATGCAGCTTGCTGAGCATCCCACACAAACGAAGGCTCCACAGGCGGGTTTCACATGCCACCAACTCCACATTCAGAAACTAATTCAGCGCCAATTCCCTTTTCAGCTAGCCCTAAATACAAAGGCTCTAGACACAAATGTTGCTGTAAGAGCTAATTGCATCAAGCAGGGCAGCATGTTGCTGAATTGCATATTGAAGAAGAATCAGCCGAGTGGTTGTTGTGGGAGAACAACTGCATTTGGCTCACTGACTTCACACACCATCAGGCTGACAGGCAGCTCTCAAGAAAACTATGTGTTCACATGGTATGCTTAATGCCGTTGAGTGCATTGTCCTGAAATGCAGCTTGCTGAGCATCCCACACAAACGAAGGCTCTACAGGCGGGTTTCACATGCCACCAACTCCACATTCAGAAATTAATTTAGCGTCAATTCCCTTTTCAGCTAGCCCTAAATAAATAGGCTCTAGACGCAAATGTTGCTGTAAGAGTAAATTACATCAAGCAGCAACACAGCATGTTGCTGAATTGCATATTGAAGAAGAATCAGGCGAGTGGTTGTTGTGGGAGAACAACTGCATTTGGCTCACTGACTTCACACAGCATCAGGCTGACAGGCAGCTCTCAAGCAAACTCAGATTTTGCACAGTATGCTTAATGCCGTTTGAGTGCATTGTCCTGAAATGCATCTTGGTCAGCATCCCACACAAACGAAGGCTCCACAGGCGGGTTTCTCATGCCACCAACTCCACATTCAGAAACTACTTCAGCACCAAATCCCTTTTCAGCTAGCCCTAAATACAAAGGCTCTAGACACAAATGTTGATGTAAGAGCTAATTCCATGAAGAAACTCTACATGTTGTTGAAATGCATATTGAAGAAGAATCATGCGAGTGTTTCTTGTGGGAGAACAACTGCATTTGGCTCACTGACTTCACACACCATCAGGCTGACAGGCAGCTCTCAAGCAAACTCAGATTTCTCACAGTATGCTTAATTGCGTTTGAGTGCATTGTCCTGAAATGCAGCTTGCTGAGCATCCCACACAAACGAAGGCTCCACAGGCGGGTTTCACATGCCACCAACTCCACATTCAGAAACTACTTCAGCACCAAATCCCTTTTCAGCTAGCCCTAAATACAAAGGCTCTAGACGCAAATGTTGCTGTAAGAGCTAATTCCATCAAGCAGGGCAGCATGTTGTTGAAATGCATATTGAAGAAGAATCAGGCGAGTGTTTCTTGTGGGAGAACAACTGCATTTGGCTCACTGACTTCACACACCATCAGGCTGACAGGCAGCTCTCAAGAAAACTACGTGTTCACATTGTATGCTTAATGCCGTTTGAGTGCATTGTTCTGAAATGCAGCTTGCTGAGCATCCCACACAAACGAAGGCTCCACAGGCGGGTTTCTCATGCCACCAACTCCACATTCAGAAACTAATTCAGCGCCAATTCCCTTTTCAACTAGCCCTAAATACAAAGGCTCTAGACACAAATGTTGCTGTAAGAGCTAATTCCATCAAGCAGGGCAGCATGTTGCTGAATTGCATATTGAAGAAGAATCAGCCGAGTGGTTGTTGTGGGAGAACAACTGCATTTGGCTCACTGACTTCACACACCATCAGGCTGACAGGCAGCTCTCAAGAAAACTATGTGTTCACATGGTATGCTTAATGCCGTTGAGTGCATTGTCCTGAAATGCAGCTTGCTGAGCATCCCACACAAACGAAGGCTCTACAGGCGGGTTTCACATGCCACCAACTCCACATTCAGAAACTAATTTAGCGCCAATTCCCTTTTCAGCTAGCCCTAAATAAATAGGCTCTAGACGCAAATGTTGCTGTAAGAGTTAATTACATCAAGCAGCAACACAGCATGTTGCTGAATTGCATATTGAAGAAGAATCAGGCGAGTGGTTGTTGTGGGAGAACAACTGCATTTGGCTCACTGACTTCACACAGCATCAGGCTGACAGGCAGCTCTCAAGCAAACTCAGATTTTGCACAGTATGCTTAATGCCGTTTGAGTGCATTGTCCTGAAATGCATCTTGGTCAGCATCCCACACAAACGAAGGCTCCACAGGCGGGTTTCACATGCCACCAACTCCACATTCAGAAACTACTTCAGCACCAAATCCCTTTTCAGCTAGCCCTAAATACAAAGGCTCTAGACACAAATGTTGCTGTAAGAGCTAATTCCATCAAGAAACTCTACATGTTGTTGAAATGCATATTGAAGAAGAATCCTGCGAGTGTTTCTTGTAAGAGAACAACTGCATTTGGCTCACTGACTTCACACACCATCAGGCTGACAGGCAGCTCTCAAGCAAACTCAGATTTCTCACAGTATGCTTAATGCTGTTTGAGTGCATCGTCCTGAAATGCAGCTTGCTGAGCATCCCACACAAACGAAGGCTCCACAGGCGGGTTTCACATGCCACCAACTCCACATTCAGAAACTACTTCAGCGCCAAATCCCTTTTCAGCTAGCCCTAAATACAAAGGCTCTAGACGCAAATGTTGCTGTAAGAGCTAATTGCATCAAGCAGGGCAGCATGTTGCTGAATTGCATATTGAAGAAGAATCAGCCGAGTGGTTGTTGTGGGAGAACAACTCCATTTGGCTCACTGACTTCACACAGCATCAGGCTGACAGGCAGCTCTCAAGCAAACTCAGATTTTGCACAGTATGCTTAATGCCGTTTGAGTGCATTGTCCTGAAATGCATCTTGGTCAGCATCCCACACAAACGAAGGCTCCACAGGTGGGTTTCTCATGCCACCAACTCCACATTCAGAAACTACTTCAGCACCAAATCCCTTTTCAGCTAGCCCTTAATACAAAGACTCTAGACGCAAATGTTGCTGTAAGAGCTAATTCCATGAAGAAACTCTACATGTTGTTGAAATGCATATTGAAGAAAAATCATGCGAGTGTTTCTTGTGGGAGAACAACTGCATTTGGCTCACTGACTTCACACAGCATCAGGCTGACAGGCAGCTCTCAAGCAAACTCAGATTTCGCACAGTATGCTTAATGCTGTTTGAGTGCATTGTCCTGAAATGCAGCTTGCTGAGCATCCCACACAAACGAAGGCTCTACAGGCGTGTTTCACATGCCACCAACTCCACATTCAGAAACTACTTCAGCGCCAAATCCCTTTTCAGCTAGCCCTAAATACAAAGGCTCTAGACGCAAATGTTGCTGTAAGAGCTAATTCCATCAAGCAGGGCAGCATGTTGCTGAATTGCATATTGAAGAAGAATCAGCCGAGTGGTTGTTGTGGGAGAACAACTGCATTTGGCTCACTGACTTCACACACCATCAGGCTGACAGGCAGCTCTCAAGAAAACTATGTGTTCACATGGTATGCTTAATGCCGTTGAGTGCATTGTCCTGAAATGCAGCTTGCTGAGCATCCCACACAAACGAAGGCTCTACAGGCGGGTTTCACATGCCACCAACTCCACATTCAGAAACTAATTCAGCGCCAATTCCCTTTTCAGCTAGCCCTAAATAAATAGGCTCTAGACGCAAATGTTGCTGTAAGAGTTAATTACATCAAGCAGCAACACAGCATGTTGCTGAATTGCATATTGAAGAAGAATCAGGCGAGTGGTTGTTGTGGGAGAACAACTGCATTTGGCTCACTGACTTCACACAGCATCAGGCTGACAGGCAGCTCTCAAGCAAACTCAGATTTTGCACAGTATGCTTAATGCCGTTTGAGTGCATTGTCCTGAAATGCATCTTGGTCAGCATCCCACACAAACGAAGGCTCCACAGGCGGGTTTCTCATGCCACCAACTCCACATTCAGAAACTACTTCAGCACCAAATCCCTTTTCAGCTAGCCCTAAATACAAAGGCTCTAGACACAAATGTTGCTGTAAGAGCTAATTCCATGAAGAAACTCTACATGTTGTTGAAATGCATATTGAAGAAGAATCATGCGAGTGTTTCTTGTGGGAGAACAACTGCATTTGGCTCACTGACTTCACACACCATCAGGCTGACAGGCAGCTCTCAAGCAAACTCAGATTTTGCACAGTATGCTTAATTGCATTTGAGTGCATTGTCCTGAAATGCAGCTTGCTGAGCATCCCACACAAACGAAGGCTCCACAGGCGGGTTTCACATGCCACCAACTCCACATTCAGAAACTACTTCAGCGCCAAATCCCTTTTCAGCTAGCCCTAAATACAAAGGCTCTAGACGCAAATGTTGCTGTAAGAGCTAATTCCATCAAGCAGGGCAGCATGTTGTTGAAATGCATATTGAAGAAGAATCAGGCGAGTGTTTCTTGTGGGAGAACAACTGCATTTGGCTCACTGACTTCACACACCATCAGGCTGACAGGCAGCTCTCAAGAAAACTACGTGTTCACATTGTATGCTTAATGCCCTTGAGTGCATTGTCCTGAAATGCATCTTGGTCAGCATCCCACACAAACGAAGGCTCCACAGGCGGGTTTCTCATGCCACCAACTCCACATTCAGAAACTAATTCAGCGCCAATTCCCTTTTCAGCTAGCCCTAAATACAAAGGCTCTAGACACAAATGTTGCTGTAAGAGCTAATTCCATCAAGCAGGGCAGCATGTTGCTGAATTGCATATTGAAGAAGAATCAGCCGAGTGGTTGTTGTGGGAGAACAACTCCATTTGGCTCACTGACTTCACACAGCATCAGGCTGACAGGCAGCTCTCAAGCAAACTATGTGTTCACATGGTATGCTTAATGCCGTTGAGTGCATTGTCCTGAAATGCAGCTTGCTGAGCATCCCACACAAACGAAGGCTCTACAGGCGGGTTTCACATGCCACCAACTCCACATTCAGAAACTAATTTAGCGCCAATTCCCTTTTCAGCTAGCCCTAAATAAATAGGCTCTAGACGCAAATGTTGCTGTAAGAGTTAATTACATCAAGCAGCAACACAGCATGTTGCTGAATTGCATATTGAAGAAGAATCAGGCGAGTGGTTGTTGTGGGAGAACAACTGCATTTGGCTCACTGACTTCACACAGCATCAGGCTGACAGGCAGCTCTCAAGCAAACTCAGATTTTGCACAGTATGCTTAATGCCGTTTGAGTGCATTGTCCTGAAATGCATCTTGGTCAGCATCCCACACAAACGAAGGCTCCACAGGTGGGTTTCTCATGCCACCAACTCCACATTCAGAAACTACTTCAGCACCAAATCCCTTTTCAGCTAGCCCTTAATACAAAGACTCTAGACACAAATGTTGCTGTAAGAGCTAATTCCATGAAGAAACTCTACATGTTGTTGAAATGCATATTGAAGAAAAATCATGCGAGTGTTTCTTGTGGGAGAACAACTGCATTTGGCTCACTGACTTCACACAGCATCAGGCTGACAGGCAGCTCTCAAGCAAACTCAGATTTCGCACAGTATGCTTAATGCTGTTTGAGTGCATTGTCCTGAAATGCAGCTTGCTGAGCATCCCACACAAACGAAGCCTCCACAGGCGGGTTTCACATGCCACCAACTCCACATTCAGAAACTAATCCAGCGCCAATTCCCTTTTCAGCTAGCCCTAAATAAATAGGCTCTAGACACAAATGTTGCTGTAAGAGTTAATTACATCAAGAGGGCAGCATGTTGCTGAATTGCATATTGAAGAAGAACCAGCCGAGTGTTTCTTGTGGGAGAACAACTCCATTTGGCTCACTGACTTCACATACCATCAGGCTGACAGGCAGCCCTCAAGCAAACTGAGATTTGTATGAGTATGCTTAATGACATTTGAGTGCATCGTCCTGAAATGCAGCTTGCTGAGCATCCCACACAAACGAAGGCTCCACAGGCGGGTTTCACATGCCACCAACTCCACATTGAGAAACTACTTCAGCGCCAAATCCCTTTTCAGCTAGCCCTAAATACAAAGGCTCTAGACGCAAATGTTGCTGTAAGAGCTAATTCCATCAAGCAGGGCAGCATGTTGCTGAAATGCATATTGAAGAAGAATCAGGCGAGTGTTTCTTGTGGGAGAACAACTGCATTTGGCTCACTGACTTCACACACCATCAGGCTGACAGGCAGCTCTCAAGAAAACTATGTGTTCACATTGTATGCTTAATGCCCTTGAGTGCATTGTCCTGAAATGCAGCTTGCTGAGCATCCCACACAAACGAAGGCTCCACAGGCGGGTTTCTCATGCCACCAACTCCACATTCAGAAACTAATTCAGCGCCAATTCCCTTTTCAGCTAGCCCTAAATACAAAGGCTCTAGACACAAATGTTGCTGTAAGAGCTAATTCCATCAAGCAGGGCAGCATGTTGCTGAATTGCATATTGAAGAAGAATCAGCCGAGTGGTTGTTGTGGGAGAACAACTCCATTTGGCTCACTGACTTCACACAGCATCAGGCTGACAGGCAGCTCTCAAGAAAACTATGTGTTCACATGGTATGCTTAATGCCGTTGAGTGCATTGTCCTGAAATGCAGCTTGCTGAGCATCCCACACAAACGAAGGCTCTACAGGCGGGTTTCACATGCCACCAACTCCACATTCAGAAACTAATTTAGCGCCAATTCCCTTTTCAGCTAGCCCTAAATAAATAGGCTCTAGACGCAAATGTTGCTGTAAGAGTTAATTACATCAAGAGGGCAACATGTTGCTGAATTGCATATTGAAGAAGAATCAGCCGAGTGGTTGTTGTGGGAGAACAACTGCATTTGGCTCACTGACTTCACACAGCATCAGGCTGACAGGCAGCTCTCAAGCAAACTCAGATTTTGCACAGTATGCTTAATGCCGTTTGAGTGCATTGTCCTGAAATGCATCTTGGTCAGCATCCCACACAAACGAAGGCTCCACAGGTGGGTTTCTCATGCCTCCAACTCCACATTCAGAAACTACTTCAGCACCAAATCCCTTTTCAGCTAGCCCTTAATACAAAGACTCTAGACACAAATGTTGCTGTAAGAGCTAATTCCATGAAGAAACTCTACATGTTGTTGAAATGCATATTGAAGAAAAATCATGCGAGTGTTTCTTGTGGGAGAACAACTCCATTTGGCTCACTGACTTCACACAGCATCAGGCTGACAGGCAGCTCTCAAGCAAACTCAGATTTCGCACAGTATGCTTAATTGCGTTTGAGTGCATTGTCCTGAAATGCAGCTTGCTGAGCATCCCACACAAACGAAGGCTCCACAGGCGGGTTTCACATGCCACCAACTCCACATTCAGAAACTAATTCAGCGCCAATTCCCTTTTCAGCTAGCCCTAAATAAATAGGCTCTAGACACAAATGTTGCTGTAAGAGTTAATTACATCAAGAGGGCAGCATGTTGCTGAATTGCATATTGAAGAAGAATCCGCCGAGTGGTTGTTGTGGGAGAACAACTGCATTTGGCTCACTGACTTCACACACCATCAGGCTGACAGGCAGCCCTGAAGAAAACTACGTGTTCACATTGTATACTTAATGCCCTTAAGTGCATTGTCCTGAAATGCAGCTTGCTGAGCATCCCACACAAACGAAGGCTCCACAGGCGGGTTTCACATGCCACCAACTCCACATTCAGAAACTAATTCAGCGCCAAATCCCTTTTCAGCTAGCCCTAAATACAAAGGCTCTAGACGCAATTGTTGCTGTAAGAGCTAATTCCATCAAGCATCACTGCATGGTGCTGAATTGCATATTTTAGAAGCATCAGCTGAGTGGTTCTTGTGGGAGAACAACTCCATTTGGCTCACTGACTTCACACAGCATCAGGCTGACAGGCAGCTCTCAAGAAAACTACGTGTTCACATGATATGCTTAATGCCGTTGAGTGCATTGTCCTGAAATGCAGCTTGCTGAGCATCCCACACAAACGAAGGCTCTACAGGCGGGTTTCACATGCCACCAACACCACATTCAGAAACTAATTTAGCGCCAATTCCCTTTTCAGCTAGCCCTAAATACATAGGCTCTAGACGCAAATGTTGCTGTAAGAGTTAATTACATCAAGAGGGCAGCATGTTGCTGAATTGCATATTGAAGAAGAATCAGTGGTTGTTGTGGGAGAACAACTCCATTTGGCTCACAGACTTCACATACCATCAGGCTGACAGGCAGCCCTCAAGCAAACTGTGATTTCTAAGAGTATGCTTAATGACATTTGAGTGCATCGTCCTGAAATGCAGCTTGCTGAGCATCCCAAACAAATAAGGCTCCACAGGCGGGTTTCTCATGCCACCAACTCCACATACATAAACCGCATCAGCGCCAAAGCCCTTTTCAGCTAGCCCTAAATACAAAGGCTCTAGACACAAAAGTTGCTGTAAGAGCTAATTCCATCAAGCAGGGCAGCATGCTGCTGAATTGCATATTGAAGAAGAATCAGGCGAGTGGTTCTTATGGGAGAACAACTCTATTTGGCTCACTGACTTCACACACCATCAGGCTGACAGCCAGCTCTCAAGGAATCTATGTGTTCACACACTATGCTTAATGCTGTTTGAGTGCATTGTCCTGAAATGCATCTTGCTGAGCATCCCACACAAACGAAGGCTCCACAGGCGGGTTTCTCATGCCACCAACTCCACATTCAAAAATTACTTCAGCACCACAGCCGTTTTCATCTAGCCCTAAATACAAAGACTCTAGACGTAAATGTTGCTGTAAGAGCTAATTCCATAAAGCAGCAGCACAGCATGTTGCTGAATTGCATATTGAAAAAGAATCAGGCGAGTGTTTCTTGTGGGAGAACAACTCCTTTTGGCTCACTGACTTCACACAGCATCAGGCTGACAGGCAGCTCAAAGCAAACTATGTGTTCACACACTATGCTTAATACCATTTGACTGCATTGTCCTGAAATGCAGCTTGCTGAGCATCCCACACAAACAATGGTTCCACCGGTGGGGTTCACATGCAACCAATTCCTCATTCAGAAATCACTTCAGCGCCAAAGTCGTTTTCAGCTAGTCCTAAATACACAGATTCTAGACGCAAATGTTGCTGTAGGAGCTAATTCCATCAAGCATCACTGCATGGTGCTGAATTGCATATTGAAGAGGAACCAGCCGAGTGGTTCTTGTGGTAGAACAACTCCATTTGGCTCACTGACTTCACACACCATCAGGCTGACAGGCAGCTCTCAAGGAAACTCAGATTTCTCACAGTATGCTGAATGCCGTTTTAGTGCATTGTCCTGAAATACAGCTTGCTGAGCATCCCACACAAACGAAGGCTCCACAGGCGGGTTTCTCATGCAACCAACTCCACATTCAGAAACCACTTCAGCACCAATGCCGTTTTCAGCTAGCCCTAAATACAAAGACAATAGACGCAAATGTTGCTGTAAGAGCTAATTCCATCAAGCCTCACTGCATGGTGCTGAATTGCATATTGAAGAAGAATCAGGCGAGTGTTTCTTGTGGGAGAACAACTCCATTTGGCTCACTGACTTCACACAGCATCAGGCTGACAGGCAGCTCTCAAGCAAACTCAGATTTCGCAGAGTATGCTTAATGCCGTTTGAGTGCATTGTCCTGAAATGCAGCTTGCTGAGCATCCCACACAAACGAAGGCACCACAGGCGGGTTTCTCATGCCACCAACTCCACATACACAAACCGCTTCAGCGCCAAAGCCCTTTTCAGCTAGCCCTAAATACAAAGGCTCTAGACACAAAAGTTGCTGTAAGAGCTAATTCCATCAAGCAGGGCAGCATGTTGCTGAATTGCATATTGAAGAAGAATCAGGCAAGTGTTTCTTGTGGGAGAACAACTGCATTTGGCTCACTGACTTCACACAGCATCAGGCTGACAGGCAGCTCTCAAGCAAACTCACATTTCGCAGAGTATGCTTAATGCCGTTTGAGTGCATTGTCCTGAAATGCAGCTTGCTGAGCATCCCACAAAAACAAAGGCTCCACAGGTGGGGTTCACATGCTACCAATTCCTCATTCAGAAACTACTTCAGCGCAAAGCCATTTTCAGTTAGCCCTAAATACAAAGGCTCTAGACGCAAATGTTGCTGTAAGAGCTAATTCCATCAAGCAGCAACACAGCATGCTGCTGAATTGCATATTGAAGAAGAACCAGCCGAGCGGTTCTTGTGGGAGAAAAACTCCATTTGGCTCACTGACTTCACACACCATCAGGCTGACAGGCAGCTCTCAAGAAAACTACGTGTTCACATTGTATGCTTAATGCCGTTGAGTGCATTGTCCTGAAATGCAGCTTGCTGAGCATCCCACATAAACAAAGGCTCCACAGGCGGCTTTCTCATGCCACCAACTTCACATTCAGAAACCACCTCAGTGCCAAATCCCTTATTAGCTAGCCCTAAATACAAAGGCTCTAGACACAAATGTTGCTGTAATAGCTAATTCCATCAAGCAGGGCAGCATGTTGCTGAATTGCATATTGAAGAAGCATCAGCCGAGTGGTTGTTGCGGGAGAAAAACTGCATTTGGCTCACTGACTTCACACACCATCAGGCTGACAGGCAGCTCTCAAGCAAACTCAGATTGCGCAGAGTATGCTTAATGCCGTTGGCGTGCAAGGTCCTGAAATGCAGCTTGCTGAGCATCCCACACAAACGAAGGCTCCACAGGTGGGTTTCACATGCCACCAACTCCACATGCACAAACCGCTTCAGCGCCAAAGCCCTTTTCAGCTAGCCCTAAATACAAAGGCTCTAGACACAAATGTTGCTGTAAGTTCTAATTCCATCAAGCAGGGCAGCATGTTGCTGAATTGCATATTGAAGAAGAATCAGCTGTGGGTTCTTGTGGGAGAACAACTCCATTTGGCTCACTGACTTCACACAGCATCAGGCTGACAGGCAGCTCTCAAGCAAACTCAGATTTCACACAGTATGCTTATTGCTGTTTGAGTGCATTGTCCTGAAATGCAGCTTGCTGAGCATCCCACACAAATAAGGCTCCACAGGCGGGTTTATCTTGCAACCAACTCCACATTCAGAAACCACTTCAGCGCCAAAGCCCTTTTCATCTAGCCCTAAATACAAAGGCTCTAGACGCAAATGTTGCTGTAAGAGCTAATTCCATCAAGCACCACAGCATGTTGCTGAATTGCATATTGAAGAAGCATCAGCTGAGTGGTTGTTGTGGGAGAAGAACTGCATTTGGCTCACTGACTTCACACACCATTAGGCTGACAGGCAGCTCTCTAGAAAACTACGTGTTCACATTGTATGCTTAATGCCGTTTGAGTGCATTGTCCTGAAATGCAGCTTGCTGAGCATCCCACACAAACGAAGACTCCACAGGCGGGATTCACACTCCACCAACTCCACATTCAGAAGCTAATTCAGCGCCAATTCCCTTTTTAGCTAGCCCTAAATACAAAGGCTCTAGACACAAATGTAGCTGTAAGAGCTAATTCCAGCAAGAGGGCAGCATGTTGCTGAATCGCATATTGAAGAAGAATCAGGCAAGTGTTTCTTGTGGGAGAACAACTCCATTTGGCCCACTGACTTCACACAGCATCAGGCTGACAGGCAGCTCTCAAGAAAACTACGTGTTCACATGGTATGCTTAATGCCGTTGAGTGCATTGTCCTGAAATGCAGCTTGCTGAGCATCCCACATAAACAAAGGCTCCACAGGCGGGTTTTACATGCCAGCAACTCCACATGCACAAAACGGTTCAGCGCCAAAGACATTTTCAGCTAGCCCTAAATACAAAGGCTCTAGACGCAAATGTTGCTGTAAGAGCTAATTCCATCAAGCAGCAACACAGCATGCTGCTGAATTGCATATTGAAGAAGAATCAGGCGAGCGGTTCTTGTGGGAGAAAAACTCCATTTGGCTCACTGACTTCACACAGCATCAGGCTGACAGGCAGCTCTCAAGCAAACTCAGATTTCGCAGAGTATGCTTAATGCCGTTTGAGTGCATTGTCCTGAAATGCAGCTTGCTGAGCATCCCACACAAACGAAGGCACCACAGGCGGGTTTCTCATACCACCAACTCCACATACACAAACCGCTTCAGCGCCAAAGCCCTTTTCAGCTAGCCCTAAATACAAAGGCTCTAGACACAAAAGTTGCTGTAAGAGCTAATTCCATCAAGCAGGGCAGCATGTTGCTGAATTGCATATTGAAGACGAATCAGGCAAGTGTTTCTTGTGGGAGAACAACTCCATTTGGCTAACTGACTTCACACACCATCAGGCTGACAGGCAGCTCTCAAGCAAATTCACATTTCGCAGATTATGCTTAATGCCGTTTGAGTGCATTGTCCTGAAATGCAGCTTGCTGAGCATCCCACACAAACGAAGGCACCACAGGCGGCTGTCACATGCCACCAACTCCACATGCACAAATCGCTTCAGCGCCAAAGCCTTTTTTAGCTAGCCCTAAATACAAAGACTCTAGACGCAACTGTTGCTGTAAGAGCTAATTCCATCAAGCATCACTGCATGCTGCTGAATTGCATATTGAAGAAGAATCAGCCGAGTGATTCTTGTGGGAGAACAACTCCATTTGGCTCCTGACTTCACACACCATCAGGCTGACAACCAGCTCGCAAGGAATCTATGTGTTCACACCCTATGCTTAATGCTGTTTGCGTGCATTGTCCTGAAATGCAGCTTGCTGAGCATCCCACACAAACGAAGGCTCCACAGGCAGGTTTCTCATGCCACCAACTCCACATTCAAAAATTACTTCAGCCCCACAGCCGTTTTCAGCTAGCCCTAAATACAAAGACTCTAGACGCAAATGTTGCTGTAAGAGCTAATTCCATAAAGCAGCAACACAGCATCCTGCTGAATTGCATATTGAAAAAGAATCCGGCGAGTGGTTCTTGTGGGAGAACAACTGCATTTGGCTCACTGACTTCACACACCATCAGGCTGACAGCCAGCTCTCAAGCAAACTCAGATTTTGCACAGTATGCTTAATGCCGTTTTAGTGCATTGTCCTGAAATGCAGCTTGCTGAGCATCCCACACAAACGAAGGCTCCACAGGCTTGTTTCACATGCCACCAACTCCACATTCAGAAACTACTTCAGCGCCAAATCCCTTTTCAGCTAGCCCTAAACAAAGGCTCTAGACACAAATGTTGCTGTAAGAGCTAATTCCATGAAGAAATTCTACAAGTTGTTGAAATGCATATTGAAGAAGAATCATGCGAGTGTTTCTTGTGGGAGAACAACTCCATTTGGCTCACTGTCTTCACACACCATCAGGCTGGCAGGCAGCTCTCAAACAAACTCAGATTTCTCACAGTATGCTTAATGCCGTTTGAGTGCATTGTCCTGAAATGCAGCTTGCTGAGCATCCCATACAAACGAAGGCTCCACAGGCGGGTTTCACATGCCACCAACTCCACATTCAGAAACTACTTCAGCGCCAAATCCCTTTTCAGCTAGCCCTAAATACAAAGGCTCTAGACACAAAAGTTGTTGTAAGAGCTAATTCCATCAAGCAGGGCAGCATGTTGCTGAAATGCATATTGAAGAAGAATCAGGCGAGTGTTTCTTGTGGGAGAACAACTGCATTGGGCTCACTGACTTCACACACCATCAGGCTGACAGGCAGCTCTCAAGAAAACTACGTGTTCACATTGTATGCTTAATGCCGTTGAGTGCATTGTCCTGAAATGCAGCTTGCTGAGCATCCCACACAAACGAAGACTCCACAGGCGGGTTTCACATGCCACCAACTCCACATTCACAAACTACTTCAGTGCCACAGCCGTTTTCAGCTGGCCCTAAATACAAAGGCTCTGGAAACAAATGTTTCTGTAAGAGCAAATTCCATCAAGCAGGGCAGCAATTTGCTGAATTGCATATTGAAGAAGAATCAGCCGAGTGGTTCTTGCGGGAGAAACTCCATTTGGTTCACTGACTTCACACACCATCAGGCTGACAGGCAGCTCTCAAGCAAACTCAGATTTCTCGCAGTATGCTTAATGCAGTTTGAGTGCATTGTCCTGAAATGCAGCTTGCTAAGCGTCCCACAAAAACAAAGGCTCCACAGGCGGGTTTCACATGCCACCAACTCCACATGCACAAACCGCTTCAGCGCCCAAGACATTTTCAGCTAGCCCTAAATACAAAGGCTCTAGACGCAAATGTTGCTGTAAGAGCTAATTCAATCAAGGAAACACTGCATGTTGGTGAAGGGCATATTGAAGAAGGTTCAGCCGAGTGGTTGTTGTGGGAGAACAACTCCATTTGGCTCACTAACTTCACACACCATCAGGCTTCTAAGCAGCTCTCAAGGAAACTCAGTTTTCACACTCTATGCTTAGTGCCCTTTGAGTGCATTATTTAGGAATGAACTTGGTAGAGCATCCCACACAAACGAATGCTCCACATGCGGGTTTCACATGCCACCAACTCCACATTCTCAGGCAACGTCAGCGCCACAGCCGTTTTCAGATAGCCCTCAATGCAAAGGCTTTAGACGCAAATATTGGTGTGAGAGCTAATTCAATCAAGGAAACACTGCATGTTGGTGAAGGGCATATTGAAGAAGGATCAGCCGAGTGGTTCTTGTGGGAGAACAACTCCATTTGGCTCACTAACTTCACACACCATCAAGTTTCCAAGCAGCTCTCAAGGAATCTCAGTTTTCACACTCTGTGCTTAGTGCCCTTTGAGTGCATTATCTAGGAATGAACCTGGTAGAGCATCCCACACAAACGAATGCTCCACATGCGGGTTTCACATGCCACCAACTCCACATTCTCAGGCAACTTCAGCGCCACAGCCGTTTTCAGATAGCCCTCAATGCAAAGGCTCTAGACGCAAATATTGGTGTGAAAGCTAATTCAATCAAGGAAACACTGCATGTTGGTGAAGGGCATATTGAAGAAGGATCAGCCGAGTGGTTCTTGTGGGAGAACAACTCCATTTGGCTCACTAAGTTCACACACCATCAGGTTTCCAAGCAGCTCTCAAGGAAACTCAGTTTTCACACTCTATGCTTAGTGCCCTTTGAGTGCATTATCTAGGAATGAACCTGGTAGAGCATCCCACACAAACGAATGCTCCACATGCGGGTTTCACATGCCACCAACTCCACATTCTCAGGCAACTTCAGCGCCACAGCCGTTTTCAGATAGCCCTCAATGCAAAGGCTCTAGACGCAAATATTTGTGTGAGAGCTAATTCAATCAAGGAAACACTGCATGTTGGTGAAGGGCATATTGAAGAAGGATCAGCGGAGTGGTTCTTGTGGGAGAACAACTCCATTTGGCTCACTAACTTCACACACCATCAGGCTTCCAAGCAGCTCTCAAGGAAACTCAGTTTTCACACTCTATGCTTAGTGCGCTTTGAGTGCATAGGACTGAAATGAACCTTGGTGAGCATCCCACACAAACGAATGCTCCACATGCGGGTTTCACATGCCACCAACTCCACATTCACAGGCAACGTCAGCGCCACAGCCGTTTTCAGATAGCCCTCAATGCAAAGGCTCTAGACGCAAATATTGGTGTGAGAGCTAATTCAATCAAGGAAACACTGCATGTTGGTGAAGGGCATATTGAAGAAGGATCAGCCGAGTGGTTCTTGTGGGAGAACAACTCCATTTGGCTCACTAACTTCACACACCATCAGGCTTCCAAGCAGCTCTCAAGGAAACTCAGTTTTCACACTCTATGCTTAGTGCCCTTTGAGTGCATTATCTAGGAATGAACCTGGTAGAGCATCCCACACAAACGAATGCTCCACATGCGGGTTTCACATGCCACCAACTCCACATTCACAGGCAACTTCAGCGCCACAGCCGTTTTCAGATAGCCCTCAATGCAAAGGCTCTAGACGCAAATATTGGTGTGAGAGCTAATTCAATCAAGGAAACACTGCATGTTGGTGAAGGGCATATTGAAGAAGGATCAGCCGAGTGGTTCTTGTGGGAGAACAACTCCATTTGGCTCACTAACTTCACACACCATCAGGCTTCCAAGCAGCTCTCAAGGAAACTCAGTTTTCACACTCTATGCTTAGTGCGCTTTGAGTGCATAGGACTGAAATGAACCTTGTAGAGCATCCCACACAAACGAATGCTCCACATGCGGGTTTCACATGCCACCAACTCCACATTCACAGGCAACGTCAGCGCCACAGCCGTTTTCAGATAGCCCTCAATGCAAAGGCTCTAGACGCAAATATTGGTGTGAGAGCTCATTCAATCAAGGAAACACTGCATGTTGGTGAAGGGCATATTGAAGAAGGATCAGCCGATTGGTTCTTGTGGGAGAACAACTCCATTTGGCTCACTAACTTCACACACTATCAGGCTTCCAAGCAGCTCTCAAGGAAACTCAGTTTTCACACTCTATGCTTAGTGCCCTTTGAGTGCATTATCTAGAAATGAACCTGGTAGAGCATCCCACACAAACGAATGCTCCACATGCGGGTTTCACATGCCACCAACTCCACATTCACAGGCAACTTCAGCGCCACAGCCGTTTTCAGATAGCCCTCAATGCAAAGGCTCTAGACGCAAATATTGGTGTGAGAGCTAATTCAATCAAGGAAACACTGCATGTTGGTGAAGGGCATATTGAAGAAGGATCAGCCGAGTGGTTCTTGTGGGAGAACAACTCCATTTGGCTCACTAACTTCACACACCATCAGGCTTCCAAGCAGCTCTCAAGGAAACTCAGTTTTCACACTCTATGCTTAGTGCCCTTTGAGTGCATTATCTAGGAATGAACCTGGTAGAGCATCCCACACAAACGAATGCTCCACATGAGGGTTTTACATGCCACCAACTCCACATTCACAGGCAACTTCAGCGCCACAGCCGTTTTCAGATAGCCCTCAATGCAAAGGCTCTAGACGCAAATACTGGTGTGAGAGCTAATTCAATCAAGGAAACACTGCATGTTGGTGAAGGGCATATTGAAGAAGGATCAGCCGAGTGGTTCTTGTGGGAGAACAACTCCATTTGGCTCACTAACTTCACACACCATCAGAATTCCAAGCAGCTCTCAAGGAAACTCAGTTTTCACACTCTATGCTTAGTGCCCTTTGAGTGCCTAGGACTGAAATGAACCTGGTAGAGCATCCCACACAAACGAATGCTCCACATGCGGGTTTCACATGCCACCAACTCCACATTCACAGGCAACTTCAGCGCCACAGCCGTTTTCAGATAGCCCTCAATGCAAAGGCTCTAGACGCAAATATTGGTGTGAGAGCTCATACAATCAAGGAAACACTGCATGTTGGTGAAGGGCATATTGAAGAAGGATCAGCCGAGTGGTTCTTGTGGGAGAACAACTCCATTTGGCTCACTAACTTCACACACCATCAGGCTTCCAAGCAGCTCTCAAGGAAACTCAGTTTTCACACTCTATGCTTAGTGCCCTTTGAGTGCATTATCTAGGAATGAACCTGGTAGAGCATCCCACACAAACGAATGCTCCACATGCGGGTTTCACATGCCACCAACTCCACATTCTCAGGCAACTTCAGCGCCACTGCCATTTTCAGATAGCTCTCAATGCAAAGACTTTAGACGCAAATATTGGTGTGAGAGCTTATTCAATCAAGGAAACACTGCATGTTGGTGAAGGGCATATTGAAGAAGGATCAGCCGAGTGGTTCTTGTGGGAGAACAACTCCAGTTGGCTCACTAACTTCACACACCATCAGGCTTCCAAGCAGCTCTCAAGGAAACTCAGTTTTCACACTCTATGCTTAGTGCCCTTTGAGTGCCTAGGACTGAAATTAACCTGGTAGAACATCCCACACAAACGAATGCTCCACATGCGGGTTTCACATGCCACCAACTCCACATTCTCAGGCAACTTCAGCGCCACAGCCGTTTTCAGATAGCCCTCAATGCAAAGGCTCTAGACGCAAATACTGGTGTGAGAGCTAATTCAATCAAGGAAACACTGCATGTTGGTGAAGGGCATATTGAAGAAGGATCAGCCGAGTGGTTCTTGTGGGAGAACAACTCCATTTGGCTCACTAACTTCACACACCATCAGGCTTCCAAGCAGCTCTCAAGGAAACTCAGTTTTCACACTCTATGCTTAGTGCCCTTTGAGTGCATTATCTAGAAATGAAGCTTGGTGAGCATCCCACACAAACGAATGCTCCACATGCGGGTTTCACATGCCACCAACTCCACATTCACAGGCAACTTCAGCGCCACAGCCGTTTTCAGATAGCCCTCAATGCAAAGGCTCTAGACGCAAATATTGGTGTGAGAGCTAATTCAATCAAGGAAACACTGCATGTTGGTGAAGGGCATATTGAAGAAGGATCAGCCGAGTGGTTCTTGTGGGAGAACAACTCCATTTGGCTCACTAACTTCACACACCATCAGGCTTCCAAGCAGCTCTCAAGGAAACTCAGTTTTCACACTCTATGCTTAGTGCCCTTTGAGTGCATTATCTAGGAATGAACCTGGTAGAGCACCCCACACAAACGAATGCTCCACATGCGGGTTTCACATGCCACCAACTCCACATTCACAGGCAACGTCAGCGCCACAGCCGTTTTCAGATAGCCCTCAATGCAAAGGCTCTAGACGCAAATATTGGTGTGAGAGCTAATTCAATCAAGGAAACACTGCATGTTGGTGAAGGGCATATTGAAGAAGGATCAGCCGAGTGGTTCTTGTGGGAGAACAACTCCATTTGGCTCACTAACTTCACACACCATCAGGCTTCCAAGCAGCTCTCAAGGAAACTCAGTTTTCACACTCTATGCTTAGTGCCCTTTGAGTGCATTATCTAGGAATGAACCTGGTAGAGCATCCCACACAAACGAATGCTCCACATGAGGGTTTTACATGCCACCAACTCCACATTCTCAGGCAACTTCAGCGCCACAGCCGTTTTCAGATAGACCTCAATGCAAAGGCTCTAGATGCAAATACTGGTGTGAGAGCTAATTCAATCAAGGAAACACTGCATGTTGGTGAAGGGCATATTGAAGAAGGATCAGCCGAGTGGTTCTTGTGGGAGAACAACTCCATTTGGCTCACTAACTTCACACACCATCAGGCTTCCAAGCAGCTCTCAAGGAAACTCAGTTTTCACACTCTATGCTTAGTGCCCTTTGAGTGCATTATCTAGGAATGAACCTGGTAGAGCATCCCACACAAACGAATGCTCCACATGAGGGTTTTACATGCCACCAACTCCACATTCACAGGCAACTTCAGCGCCACAGCCGTTTTCAGATAGCCCTCAATGCAAAGGCTCTAGACGCAAATACTGGTGTGAGAGCTAATTCAATCAAGGAAACACTGCATGTTGGTGAAGGGCATATTGAAGAAGGATCAGCCGAGTGGTTCTTGTGGGAGAACAACTCCATTTGGCTCACTAACTTCACACACCATCAGAATTCCAAGCAGCTCTCAAGGAAACTCAGTTTTCACACTCTATGCTTAGTGCCCTTTGAGTGCCTAGGACTGAAATGAACCTGGTAGAGCATCCCACACAAACGAATGCTCCACATGCGGGTTTCACATGCCACCAACTCCACATTCACAGGCAACTTCAGCGCCACAGCCGTTTTCAGATAGCCCTCAATGCAAAGGCTCTAGACGCAAATATTGGTGTGAGAGCTCATACAATCAAGGAAACACTGCATGTTGGTGAAGGGCATATTGAAGAAGGATCAGCCGAGTGGTTCTTGTGGGAGAACAACTCCATTTGGCTCACTAACTTCACACACCATCAGGCTTCCAAGCAGCTCTCAAGGAAACTCAGTTTTCACACTCTATGCTTAGTGCCCTTTGAGTGCATTATCTAGGAATGAACCTGGTAGAGCATCCCACACAAACGAATGCTCCACATGCGGGTTTCACATGCCACCAACTCCACATTCTCAGGCAACTTCAGCGCCACTGCCATTTTCAGATAGCTCTCAATGCAAAGACTTTAGACGCAAATATTGGTGTGAGAGCTTATTCAATCAAGGAAACACTGCATGTTGGTGAAGGGCATATTGAAGAAGGATCAGCCGAGTGGTTCTTGTGGGAGAACAACTCCAGTTGGCTCACTAACTTCACACACCATCAGGCTTCCAAGCAGCTCTCAAGGAAACTCAGTTTTCACACTCTATGCTTAGTGCCCTTTGAGTGCCTAGGACTGAAATTAACCTGGTAGAACATCCCACACAAACGAATGCTCCACATGCGGGTTTCACATGCCACCAACTCCACATTCTCAGGCAACTTCAGCGCCACAGCCGTTTTCAGATAGCCCTCAATGCAAAGGCTCTAGACGCAAATACTGGTGTGAGAGCTAATTCAATCAAGGAAACACTGCATGTTGGTGAAGGGCATATTGAAGAAGGATCAGCCGAGTGGTTCTTGTGGGAGAACAACTCCATTTGGCTCACTAACTTCACACACCATCAGGCTTCCAAGCAGCTCTCAAGGAAACTCAGTTTTCACACTCTATGCTTAGTGCCCTTTGAGTGCATTATCTAGAAATGAAGCTTGGTGAGCATCCCACACAAACGAATGCTCCACATGCGGGTTTCACATGCCACCAACTCCACATTCACAGGCAACTTCAGCGCCACAGCCGTTTTCAGATAGCCCTCAATGCAAAGGCTCTAGACGCAAATATTGGTGTGAGAGCTAATTCAATCAAGGAAACACTGCATGTTGGTGAAGGGCATATTGAAGAAGGATCAGCCGAGTGGTTCTTGTGGGAGAACAACTCCATTTGGCTCACTAACTTCACACACCATCAGGCTTCCAAGCAGCTCTCAAGGAAACTCAGTTTTCACACTCTATGCTTAGTGCCCTTTGAGTGCATTATCTAGGAATGAAATGGTAGAGCATCCCACACAAACGAATGCTCCACTTGCGGGTTTCACATGTCATCAACTCCACATTCTCAGGCAACTTCAGCGCCACAGCCGTTTTCAGATAGCCCTCAATGCAAAGGCTCTAGACGCAAATATTGGTGTGAGAGCTAATTCAATCAAGGAAACATGCATGTTGGTGAAGGGCATATTGAAGAAGGATCAGCCAAGTGGTTCTTGTGGGAGAACAACTCCATTTGGCTCACTAACTTCACACACCATCAGGCTTCCAAGCAGCTCTCAAGGAATCTCAGTTTTCACACTCTGTGCTTAGTGCCGTTTGAGTGCCTAGGACTGAAATGAACCTGGTAGAACATCCCACACAAACGAATGCTCCACATGCGGGTTTCACATGCCACCAACTCCACATTCACAGGCAACTTCAGCGCCACAGCCGTTTTCAGATAGCCCTCAATGCAAAGGCTCTAGACGCAAATATTGGTGTGAGAGCTAATTCAATCAAGGAAACACTGCATGTTGGTGAAGGGCATATTGAAGAAGGATCAGCCGAGTGGTTCTTGTGGGAGAACAACTCCATTTGGCTCACTAACTTCACACACCATCAGGCTTCCAAGCAGCTCTCAAGGAAACTCAGTTTTCACACTCTATGCTTAGTGCCCTTTGAGTGCATTATCTAGGAATGAACCTGGTAGAGCATCCCACACAAACGAATGCTCCACATGCGGGTTTCACATGCCACCAACTCCACATTCTCAGGCAACTTCAGCGCCACAGCCGTTTTCAGATAGCTCTCAATGCAAAGACTTTAGACGCAAAATTTGGTGTGAGAGCTTATTCAATCAAGGAAACACTGCATGTTGGTGAAGGGCATATTGAAGAAGGATCAGCCGAGTGGTTCTTGTGGGAGAACAACTCCATTTGGCTCACTAACTTCACACACCATCAGGCTTCCAAGCAGCTCTCAAGGAAACTCAGTTTTCACACTCTATGCTTAGTGCGCTTTGAGTGCATAGGACTGAAATGAACCTTGGTGAGCATCCCACACAAACGAATGCTCCACATGCGGGTTTCACATGCCACCAACTCCACATTCACAGGCAACGTCAGCGTCACAGCCGTTTTCAGATAGCCCTCAATGCAAAGGCTCTAGACGCAAATATTGGTGTGAGAGCTCATACAATCAAGGAAACACTGCATGTTGGTGAAGGGCATATTGAAGAAGGATCAGCCGAGTGGTTCTTGTGGGAGAACAACTCCATTTGGCTCACTAACTTCACACACCATCAGGCTTCCAAGCAGCTCTCAAGGAAACTCAGTTTTCACACTCTATGCTTAGTGCCCTTTGAGTGCATTATCTAGAAATGAAGTTTGGTGAGCATCCCACACAAACGAATGCTCCACATGCGGGTTTCACATGCCACCAACTCCACATTCACAGGCAACTTCAGCACCACAGCCGTTTTCAGATAGCCCTCAATGCAAAGGCTCTAGACGCAAATATTGGTGTGAGAGCTAATTCAATCAAGGAAACACTGCATGTTGGTGAAGGGCATATTGAAGAAGGATCAGCCGAGTGGTTCTTGTGGGAGAACAACTCCATTTGGCTCACTAACTTCACACACCATCAGGCTTCCAAGCAGCTCTCAAGGAAACTCAGTTTTCACACTCTATGCTTAGTGCCCTTTGAGTGCATTATCTAGGAATGAACCTGGTAGAGCATCCCACACAAACGAATGCTCCACATGAGGGTTTCACATGCCACCAACTCCACATTCACAGGCAACTTCAGCGCCACAGCCGTTTTCAGATAGCCCTCAATGCAAAGGCTCTAGACGCAAATATTGGTGTGAGAGCTAATTCAATCAAGGAAACACTGCATGTTGGTGAAGGGCATATTGAAGAAGGATCAGCCGAGTGGTTCTTGTGGGAGAACAACTCCATTTGGCTCACTAACTTCACACACCATCAGGCTTCCAAGCAGCTCTCAAGGAAACTCAGTTTTCACACTCTATGCTTAGTGCCCTTTGAGTGCATTATCTAGGAATGAACCTGGTAGAGCATCCCACACAAACGAATGCTCCACATGAGGGTTTTACATGCCACCAACTCCACATTCACAGGCAACTTCAGCGCCACAGCCGTTTTCAGATAGCCCTCAATGCAAAGGCTCTAGACGCAAATACTGGTGTGAGAGCTAATTCAATCAAGGAAACACTGCATGTTGGTGAAGGGCATATTGAAGAAGGATCAGCCGAGTGGTTCTTGTGGGAGAACAACTCCATTTGGCTCACTAACTTCACACACCATCAGGCTTCCAAGCAGCTCTGAAGGAAACTCAGTTTTCACACTCTATGCTTAGTGCCCTTTGAGTGCATTATCTAGGAATGAACCTGGTAGAGCATCCCACACAAACGAATGCTCCACATGCGGGTTTCACATGCCACCAACTCCACATTCTCAGGCAACTTCAGCGCCACAGCCGTTTTCAGATAGCCCTCAATGCAAAGGCTCTAGACGCAAATATTGGTGTGAGAGCTAATTCAATCAAGGAAACACTGCATGTTGGTGAAGGGCATATTGAAGAAGGATCAGCCGAGTGGTTCTTGTGGGAGAACAACTCCAGTTGGCTCACTAACTTCACACACCATCAGGCTTCCAAGCAGCTCTCAAGGAAACTCAGTTTTCACACTCTATGCTTAGTGCCCTTTGAGTGCCTAGGACTGAAATGAAGCTTGGTGAGCATCCCACACAAACGAATGCTCCACATGAGGGTTTCACATGCCACCAACTCCACATTCTCAGGCAACTTCAGCGCCACAGCCGTTTTCAGATAGCCCTCAATGCAAAGACTTTAGACGCAAATATTGGTGTGAGAGCTAATTCAATCAAGGAAACACTGCATGTTGGTGAAGGGCATATTGAAGAAGGATCAGCCGAGTGGTTCTTGTGGGAGAACAACTCCAGTTGGCTCACTAACTTCACACACCATCAGGCTTCCAAGCAGCTCTCAAGGAAACTCAGTTTTCACACTCTATGCTTAGTGCCCTTTGAGTGCCTAGGACTGAAATGAAGCTTGGTGAGCATCCCACACAAACGAATGCTCCACATGAGGGTTTCACATGCCACCAACTCCACATTCTCAGGCAACTTCAGCGCCACAGCCGTTTTCAGATAGCCCTCAATGCAAAGGCTCTAGACGCAAATATTGGTGTGAGAGCTAATTCAATCAAGGAAACACTGCATGTTGGTGAAGGGCATATTGAAGAAGGATCAGCCGAGTGGTTCTTGTGGGAGAACAACTCCAGTTGGCTCACTAACTTCACACACCATCAGGCTTCCAAGCAGCTCTCAAGGAAACTCAGTTTTCACACTCTATGCTTAGTGCCCTTTGAGTGCCTTATCTAGGAATGAACCTGGTAGAGCATCCCACACAAACGAATGCTCCACATGCGGGTTTCACATGCCACCAACTCCACATTCTCAGGCAACTTCAGCGCCACAGCCGTTTTCAGATAGCCCTCAATGTAAAGGATCTAGACGCAAATATTTGTGTGAGAGCTAATTCAACCAAGGAAACACAGCATGTTGGTGAAGGGCATATTGAAGAAGGATCAGCCGAGTGGTTCTTGTGGGAGAACAACTCCAGTTGGCTCACTAACTTCACACACCATCAGGCTTCCAAGCAGCTCTCAAGGAAACTCAGTTTTCACACTCTATGCTTAGTGCCCTTTGAGTGCCTAGGACTGAAATGAACCTGGTAGAGCATCCCACACAAACGAATGCTCCACATGCGGGTTTCACATGCCACCAACTCCACATTCTCAGGCAACTTCAGCGCCACAGCCGATTTCAGATAGCCCTCAATGCAAAGGCTCTAGACGCAAATATTGGTGTGAGAGCTAATTCAATCAAGGAAACACTGCATGTTGGTGAAGGGCATATTGAAGAAGGATCAGCCGAGTGGTTCTTGTGGGAGAACAACTCCATTTGGCTCACTAACTTCACACACCATCAGGCTTCCAAGCAGCTCTCAAGGAAACTCAGTTTTCACACTCTATGCTTAGTGCCCTTTGAGTGCCTAGGACTGAAATGAAGCTTGGTGAGCATCCCACACAAATGAATGCTCCACATGAGGGTTTCACATGCCACCAACTCCACATTCACAGGCAACGTCAGCGCCACAGCCGTTTTCAGATAGCCCTCAATGCAAAGGCTCTAGACGCAAATATTTGTGTGAGAGCTAATTCAATCAAGGAAACACTGCATGTTGGTGAAGGGCATATTGAAGAAGGATCAGCCGAGTGGTTCTTGTGGGAGAGCAATTCCAGTTGGCTCACTAACTTCACACACCATCAGGCTTCCAAGCAGCTCTCAAGGAAACTCAGTTTTCACACTCTATGCTTAGTGCCCTTTGAGTGCATTATCTAGGAATGAACCTGGTAGAGCATCCCACACAAACGAATGCTCCACATGCGGGTTTCACATGCCACCAACTCCACATTCACAGGCAACTTCAGCGCCACAGCCGTTTTCAGATAGCCCTCAATGCAAAGGCTCTAGACGCAAATATTGGTGTGAGAGCTAATTCAATCAAGAAAACACTGCATGTTGGTGAAGGGCATATTGAAGAAGGATCAGCCGAGTGGTTCTTGTGGGAGAACAACTCCATTTGGCTCACTAACTTCACACACCATCAGGCTTCCAAGCAGCTCTCAAGGAAACTCAGTTTTCACACTCTATGCTTAGTGCCCTTTGATTGCCTAGGACTGAAATGAACCTGGT
The DNA here is from genome assembly GCF_030435755.1 of Ochotona princeps. NCBI lineage: Eukaryota > Metazoa > Chordata > Mammalia > Lagomorpha > Ochotonidae > Ochotona > Ochotona princeps. The sequence goes on along the minus strand of NW_026696377.1, from coordinate 39,184 downwards.
AGAACATCCCACACAAACGAATGCTCCACATGCGGGTTTCACATGCCACCAACTCCACATTCTCAGGCAACGTCAGCGCCACAGCCGTTTTCAGATAGCCCTCAATGCAAAGGCTCTAGACGCAAATATTTGTGTGAGAGCTAATTCAATCAAGGAAACACTGCATGTTGGTGAAGGGCATATTGAAGAAGGATCAGCCGAGTGGTTCTTGTGGGAGAGCAACTCCAGTTGGCTCACTAACTTCACACACCATCAGGCTTCCAAGCAGCTCTCAAGGAAACTCAGTTTTCACACTCTATGCTTAGTGCCCTTTGAGTGCATTATCTAGGAATGAACCTGGTAGAGCATCCCACACAAACGAATGCTCCACATGCGGGTTTCACATGCCACCAACTCCACATTCACAGGCAACTTCAGCGCCACAGCCGTTTTCAGATAGCCCTCAATGCAAAGGCTCTAGACGCAAATATTGGTGTGAGAGCTAATTCAATCAAGGAAACACTGCATGTTGGTGAAGGGCATATTGAAGAAGGATCAGCCGAGTGGTTCTTGTGGGAGAACAACTCCATTTGGCTCACTAACTTCACACACCATCAGGCTTCCAAGCAGCTCTCAAGGAAACTCAGTTTTCACACTCTATGCTTAGTGCACTTTGAGTGCCTAGGACTGAAATGAACCTGGTAGAACATCCCACACAAACGAATGCTCCACATGCGGGTTTCACATGCCACCAACTCCACATTCACAGGCAACGTCTGCGCCACAGCCGTTTTCAGATAGCCATCAATGCAAAGGCTCTAGACGCAAATATTGGTGTGAGAGCTAATTCAATCAAGGAAACACTGCATGTTGGTGAAGGGCATATTGAAGAAGGATCAGCCGAGTGGTTCTTGTGGGAGAACAACTCCATTTGGCTCACTAACTTCACACACCATCAGGCTTCCAAGCAGCTCTCAAGGAAACTCAGTTTTCACACTCTATGCTTAGTGCCCTTTGAGTGCATTATCTAGGAATCAACCTGGTAGAGCATCCCACACAAACGAATGCTCCACATGAAGGTTTCACATGCCACCAACTCCACATTCTCAGGCAACGTCAGCGCCACAGCCGTTTTCAGATAGCCCTCAATGCAAAGGCTCTAGACGCAAATACTGGTGTGAGAGCTAATTCAATCAAGGAAACACTGCATGTTGGTGAAGGGCATATTGAAGAAGGATCAGCCGAGTGGTTCTTGTGGGAGAACAACTCCAGTTGGCTCACTAACTTCACACACCATCAGGCTTCCAAGCAGCTCTCAAGGAAACTCAGTTTTCACACTCTATGCTTAGTGCCCTTTGAGTGCATTATCTAGGAATGAACCTGGTAGAGCATCCCACACAAACGAATGCTCCACATGAGGGTTTCACATGCCACCAACTCCACATTCACAGGCAACTTCAGCGCCACAGCCGTTTTCAGATAGCCCTCAATGCAAAGGCTCTAGACGCAAATATTGGTGTGAGAGCTAATTCAATCAAGGAAACACTGCATGTTGGTGAAGGGCATATTGAAGAAGGATCAGCCGAGTGGTTCTTGTGGGAGAACAACTCCATTTGGCTCACTAACTTCACACACCATCAGGCTTCCAAGCAGCTCTCAAGGAAACTCAGTTTTCACACTCTATGCTTAGTGCCCTTTGAGTGCATTATCTAGGAATGAACCTGGTAGAGCATCCCACACAAACGAATGCTCCACATGCGGGTTTCACATGCCACCAACTCCACATTCTCAGGCAACGTCAGCGCCACAGCCGTTTTCAGATAGCCCTCAATGCAAAGGCTCTAGACGCAAATACTGGTGTGAGAGCTTATTCAATCAAGGAAACACTGCATGTTGGTGAAGGGCATATTGAAGAAGGATCAGCCGAGTGGTTCTTGTGGGAGAATAACTCCAGTTGGCTCACTAACTTCACACACCATCAGGCTTCCAAGCAGCTCTCAAGGAAACTCAGTTTTCACACTCTATGCTTAGTGCCCTTTGAGTGCCTAGGACTGAAATGAAGCTTGGTAGAGCATCCCACACAAATGAATGCTCCACCTGCGGGTTTCACATGCCACCAACTCCACATTCACAGGCAACTTCAGCGCCACAGCCGTTTTCAGATAGCCCTCAATGCAAAGGCTCTAGACGCAAATACTGGTGTGAGAGCTTATTCAATCAAGGAAACACTGCATGTTGGTGAAGGGCATATTGAAGAAGGATCAGCCGAGTGGTTCTTGTGGGAGAACAACTCCAGTTGGCTCACTAACTTCACACACCATCAGGCTTCCAAGCAGCTCTCAAGGAAACTCAGTTTTCACACTCTATGCTTAGTGCCCTTTGAGTGCATTATCTAGGAATCAACCTGGTAGAGCATCCCACACAAACGAATGCTCCACATGAGGGTTTCACATGCCACCAACTCCACATTCTCAGGCAACGTCAGCGCCACAGCCGTTTTCAGATAGCCCTCAATGCAAAGGCTCTAGACGCAAATACTGGTGTGAGAGCTAATTCAATCAAGGAAACACTGCATGTTGGTGAAGGGCATATTGAAGAAGGATCAGCCGAGTGGTTCTTGTGGGAGAACAACTCCAGTTGGCTCACTAACTTCACACACCATCAGGCTTCCAAGCAGCTCTCAAGGAAACTCAGTTTTCACACTCTATGCTTAGTGCCCTTTGAGTGCATTATCTAGGAATGAACCTGGTAGAGCATCCCACACAAACGAATGCTCCACATGAGGGTTTCACATGCCACCAACTCCACATTCACAGGCAACTTCAGCGCCACAGCCGTTTTCAGATAGCCCTCAATGCAAAGGCTCTAGACGCAAATATTGGTGTGAGAGCTAATTCAATCAAGGAAACACTGCATGTTGGTGAAGGGCATATTGAAGAAGGATCAGCCGAGTGGTTCTTGTGGGAGAACAACTCCATTTGGCTCACTAACTTCACACACCATCAGGCTTCCAAGCAGCTCTCAAGGAAACTCAGTTTTCACACTCTATGCTTAGTGCCCTTTGAGTGCATTATCTAGGAATGAACCCTGGTAGAGCATCCCACACAAACGAATGCTCCACATGCGGGTTTCACATGCCACCAACTCCACATTCTCAGGCAACGTCAGCGCCACAGCCGTTTTCAGATAGCCCTCAATGCAAAGGCTCTAGACGCAAATACTGGTGTGAGAGCTTATTCAATCAAGGAAACACTGCATGTTGGTGAAGGGCATATTGAAGAAGGATCAGCCGAGTGGTTCTTGTGGGAGAATAACTCCAGTTGGCTCACTAACTTCACACACCATCAGGCTTCCAAGCAGCTCTCAAGGAAACTCAGTTTTCACACTCTATGCTTAGTGCCCCTTTAGTGCCTAATACTGAAATGAACCTGGTAGAACATCCCACACAAACGAATGCTCCACATGCGGGTTTCACATGCCACCAACTCCACATTCACAGGCAACTTCAGCGCCACAGCCGTTTTCAGATAGCCCTCAATGCAAAGGCTCTAGACGCAAATATTGGTGTGAGAGCTAATTCAATCAAGGAAACACTGCATGTTGGTGAAGGGCATATTGAAGAAGGATCAGCCGAGTGGTTCTTGTGGGAGAACAACTCCATTTGGCTCACTAACTTCACACACCATCAGGCTTCCAAGCAGCTCTCAAGGAAACTCAGTTTTCACACTCTATGCTTAGTGCCCTTTGAGTGCATTATCTAGGAATGAACCTGGTAGAGCATCCCACACAAACGAATGCTCCACATGCGGGTTTCACATGCCACCAACTCCACATTCACAGGCAACTTCAGCGCCACAGCCGTTTTCAGATAGCCCTCAATGCAAAGGCTTTAGACGCAAATATTGGTGTGAGAGCTAATTCAATCAAGGAAACACTGCATGTTGGTGAAGGGCATATTGAAGAAGGATCAGCCGAGTGGTTCTTGTGGGAGAACAACTCCATTTGGCTCACTAACTTCACACACCATCAGGCTTCCAAGCAGCTCTCAAGGAAACTCAGTTTTCACACTCTATGCTTAGTGCCCTTTGAGTGCATTATCTAGGAATGAACCTGGTAGAGCATCCCACACAAACGAATGCTCCACATGAGGGTTTCACATGCCACCAACTCCACATTCACAGGCAACGTCAGCGCCACAGCTGTTTTCAGATAGCCCTCAATGCAAAGGCTCTAGACGCAAATACTGGTGTGAGAGCTAATTCAATCAAGGAAACACTGCATGTTGGTGAAGGGCATATTGAAGAAGGATCAGCCGAGTGGTTCTTGTGGGAGAACAACTCCAGTTGGCTCACTAACTTCACACACCATCAGGCTTCCAAGCAGCTCTCAAGGAAACTCAGTTTTCACACTCTATGCTTAGTGCCCTTTGAGTGCATTATCTAGGAATGAACCTGGTAGAGCATCCCACACAAACGAATGCTCCACATGCGGGTTTCACATGCCACCAACTCCACATTCACAGGCAACTTCAGCGCCACAGCCGTTTTCAGATAGCCCTCAATGCAAAGGCCTTAGACGCAAATATTGGTGTGAGAGCTAATTCAATCAAGGAAACACTGCATGTTGGTGAAGGGCATATTGAAGAAGGATCAGCCGAGTGGTTCTTGTGGGAGAACAACTCCAGTTGGCTCACTAACTTCACACACCATCAGGCTTCCAAGCAGCTCTCAAGGAAACTCAGTTTTCACACTCTATGCTTAGTGCCCTTTGAGTGCATTATCTAGGAATGAACCTGGTAGAGCATCCCACACAAACGAATGCTCCACATGAGGGTTTCACATGCCACCAACTCCACATTCACAGGCAACGTCAGCGCCACAGCCGTTTTCAGATAGCCCTCAATGCAAAGCCTCTAGACGCAAATACTGGTGTGAGAGCTAATTCAATCAAGGAAACACAGCATGTTGGTGAAGGGCATATTGAAGAAGGATCAGCCGAGTGGTTCTTGTGGGAGAACAACTCCAGTTGGCTCACTAACTTCACACACCATCAGGCTTCCAAGCAGCTCTCAAGGAAACTCAGTTTTCACACTCTATGCTTAGTGCCCTTTGAGTGCATTATCTAGGAATGAACCTGGTAGAACATCCCACACAAACGAATGCTCCACATGCGGGTTTCACATGCCACCAACTCCACATTCTCAGGCAACTTCAGCGCCACAGCCGTTTTCAGATAGCCCTCAATGCAAAGACTTTAGACGCAAATATTGGTGTGAGAGCTTATTCAATCAAGGAAACACTGCATGTTGGTGAAGGGCATATTGAAGAAGGATCAGCCGAGTGGTTCTTGTGGGAGATCAACTCCATTTGGCTCACTAACTTCACACACCATCAGGCTTCCAAGCAGCTCTCAAGGAAACTCAGTTTTCACACTCTATGCTTAGTGCCCTTTGAGTGCATTATCTAGGAATGAACCTGGTAGAGCATCCCACACAAACGAATGCTCCACATGCGGGTTTCACATGCCACCAACTCCACATTCACAGGCAACTTCAGCGCCACAGCCGTTTTCAGATAGCCCTCAATGCAAAGGCTCTAGACGCAAATACTGGTGTGAGAGCTTATTCAATCAAGGAAACACTGCATGTAGGTGAAGGGCATATTGAAGAAGGATCAGCCGAGTGGTTCTTGTGGGAGAACAACTCCATTTGGCTCACTAACTTCACACACCATCAGGCTTCCAAGCAGCTCTCAAGGAAACTCAGTTTTCACACTCTATGCTTAGTGCACTTTGAGTGCCTAGGACTGAAATGAACCTGGTAGAACATCCCACACAAACGAATGCTCCACATGCGGGTTTCACATGCCACCAACTCCACATTCACAGGCAACGTCAGCGCCACAGCCGTTTTCAGATAGCCATCAATGCAAAGGCTCTAGACGCAAATATTGGTGTGAGAGCTAATTCAATCAAGGAAACACTGCATGTTGGTGAAGGGCATATTGAAGAAGGATCAGCCGAGTGGTTCTTGTGGGAGAACAACTCCATTTGGCTCACTAACTTCACACACCATCAGGCTTCCAAGCAGCTCTCAAGGAAACTCAGTTTTCACACTCTATGCTTAGTGCCCTTTGAGTGCATTATCTAGGAATGAACCTGGTAGAACATCCCACACAAACGAATGCTCCACATGCGGGTTTCACATGCCACCAACTCCACATTCACAGGCAACTTCAGCGCCACAGCCGTTTTCAGATAGCCCTCAATGCAAAGACTTTAGACGCAAATATTGGTGTGAGAGCTTATTCAATCAAGGAAACACTGCATGTTGGTGAAGGGCATATTGAAGAAGGATCAGCCGAGTGGTTCTTGTGGGAGAACAACTCCATTTGGCTCACTAACTTCACACACCATCAGGCTTCCAAGCAGCTCTCAAGGAAACTCAGTTTTCACACTCTATGCTTAGTGCCCTTTGAGTGCATTATCTAGGAATGAACCTGGTAGAGCATCCCACACAAACGAATGCTCCACATGAGGGTTTCACATGCCACCAACTCCACATTCACAGGCAACTTCAGCGCCACAGCCGTTTTCAGATAGCCCTCAATGCAAAGACTTTAGACGCAAATATTGGTGTGAGAGCTTATTCAATCAAGGAAACACTGCATGTTGGTGAAGGGCATATTGAAGAAGGATCAGCCGAGTGGTTCTTGTGGGAGAACAACTCCATTTGGCTCACTAACTTCACACACCATCAGGCTTCCAAGCAGCTCTCAAGAAAACTCAGTTTTCACACTAAATGCTTAGTGCCCTTTGAGTGCCTAGGACTGAAATGAAGCTTGGTGAGCATCCCACACAAATGAATGCTCCACCTGCGGATTTCACATGCCACCAACTCCACATTCACAGGCAACATCAGCGCCACAGCCGTTTTCAGATAGCCCTCAATGCAAAGGGTTTAGACGCAAATGTTGGAGTCAGAGCTAATTCAATCAAGGCAACACTGCATGTTGGTGAAGGGCATATTGAAGAAGGATCAGCCGAGTGGTTCTTGTGGGAGAACAACTCCATTTGGCTCACTAACTTCACACACCATCAGGCTTCCAAGCAGCTCTCAAGGAAACTCAGTTTTCACACTCTATGCTTAGTGCCCTTTGAGTGCATTATCTAGAAATGAAGCTTGGTGAGCATCCCACACAAACGAATGCTCCACATGCGGGTTTCACATGCCACCAACTCCACATTCTCAGGCAACTTCAGCGCCACAGCCGTTTTCAGATAGCCCTCAATGCAAAGGCTCTAGACGCAAATATTGGTGTGAGAGCTAATTCAATCAAGGAAACACTGCATGTTGGTGAAGGGCATATTGAAGAAGGATCAGCCGAGTGGTTCTTGTGGGAGAACAACTCCATTTGGCTCACTAACTTCACACACCATCAGGCTTCCAAGCAGCTCTCAAGGAAACTCAGTTTTCACACTCTATGCTTAGTGCCCTTTGAGTGCATTATCTAGGAATGAACCTGGTAGAGCATCCCACACAAACGAATGCTCCACATGCGGGTTTCACATGCCACCAACTCCACATTCACAGGCAACGTCAGCGCCACAGCCGTTTTCAGATAGCCCTCAATGCAAAGGCTCTAGACGCAAATATTGGTGTGAGAGCTAATTCAATCAAGGAAACACTGCATGTTGGTGAAGGGCATATTGAAGAAGGATCAGCCTAGTGGTTCTTGTGGGAGAACAACTCCATTTGGCTCACTAACTTCACACACCATCAGGCTTCCTAGCAGCTCTCAAGGAAACTCAGTTTTCACACTCTATGCTTAGTGCCCTTTGAGTGCATTATCTAGGAATGAACCTGGTAGAGCATCCCACACAAACGAATGCTCCACATGCGGGTTTCACATGCCACCAACTCCACATTCTCAGGCAACGTCAGCGCCACAGCCGTTTTCAGATAGCCCTCAATGCAAAGGCTCTAGACGCAAATACTGGTGTTAGAGCTAATTCAATCAAGGAAACACTGCATGTTGGTGAAGGGCATATTGAAGAAGGATCAGCCGAGTGGTTCTTGTGGGAGAACAACTCCATTTGGCTCACTAACTTCACACACCATCAGGCTTCCAAGCAGCTCTCAAGGAAACTCAGTTTTCACACTCTATGCTTAGTGCCCTTTGAGTGCATTATCTAGGAATGAACCTGGTAGAGCATCCCACACAAACGAATGCTCCACATGCGGGTTTCACATGCCACCAACTCCACATTCTCAGGCAACTTCAGCGCCACAGCCGTTTTCAGATAGCCCTCAATGCAAAGACTTTAGACGCAAATATTGGTGTGAGAGCTTATTCAATCAAGGAAACACTGCATGTTGGTGAAGGGCATATTGAAGAAGGATCAGCCGAGTGGTTCTTGTGGGAGAACAACTCCAGTTGGCTCACTAACTTCACACACCATCAGGCTTCCAAGCAGCTCTCAAGGAAACTCAGTTTTCACACTCTATGCTTAGTGCCCTTTGAGTGCCTAGGACTGAAATGAACCTGGTAGAGCATCCCACACAAACGAATGCTCCACATGCGGGTTTCACATGCCACCAACTCCACATTCACAGGCAACTTCAGCGCCACAGCCGTTTTCAGATAGCCCTCAATGCAAAGGCTTTAGACGCAAGTATTGGTGTGAGAGCTAATTCAATCAAGGAAACACTGCATGTTGGTGAAGGGCATATTGAAGAAGGATCAGCCGAGTGGTTCTTGTGGGAGAACAACTCCAGTTGGCTCACTAACTTCACACACCATCAGGCTTCCAAGCAGCTCTCAAGGAAACTCAGTTTTCACACTCTATGCTTAGTGCCCTTTGAGTGCATTATCTAGGAATGAACCTGGTAGAGCATCCCACACAAACGAATGCTCCACATGAGGGTTTCACATGCCACCAACTCCACATTCACAGGCAACGTCAGCGCCACAGCCGTTTTCAGATAGCCCTCAATGCAAAGGCTCTAGACGCAAATACTGGTGTGAGAGCTAATTCAATCAAGGAAACACTGCATGTTGGTGAAGGGCATATTGAAGAAGGATCAGCCGAGTGGTTCTTGTGGGAGAACAACTCCAGTTGGCTCACTAACTTCACACACCATCAGGCTTCCAAGCAGCTCTCAAGGAAACTCAGTTTTCACACTCTATGCTTAGTGCCCTTTGAGTGCCTAGGACTGAAATGAACCTGGTAGAACATCCCACACAAACGAATGCTCCACAGGCGGGTTTCACATGCCACCAACTCCACATTCACAGGCAACTTCAGCGCCACAGCCGTTTTCAGATAGCCCTCAATGCAAAGGCTCTAGACGCAAATATTGGTGTGAGAGCTAATTCAATCAAGGAAACACTGCATGTTGGTGAAGGGCATATTGAAGAAGGATCAGCCGAGTGGTTCTTGTGGGAGAACAACTCCATTTGGCTCACTAACTTCACACACCATCAGGCTTCCAAGCAGCTCTCAAGGAAACTCAGTTTTCACACTCTATGCTTAGTGCCCTTTGAGTGCATTATCTAGGAATGAACCTGGTAGAGCATCCCACACAAACGAATGCTCCACATGCGGGTTTCACATGCCACCAACTCCACATTCACAGGCAACGTCAGCGCCACAGCCGTTTTCAGATAGCCCTCAATGCAAAGGCTCTAGACGCAAATACTGGTGTGAGAGCTAATTCAATCAAGGAAACACTGCATGTTGGTGAAGGGCATATTGAAGAAGGATCAGCCGAGTGGTTCTTGTGGGAGAACAACTCCAGTTGGCTCACTAACTTCACACACCATCAGGCTTCCAAGCAGCTCTCAAGGAAACTCAGTTTTCACACTCTATGCTTAGTGCCCTTTGAGTGCCTAGGACTGAAATGAACCTGGTAGAACATCCCACACAAACGAATGCTCCACATGCGGGTTTCACATGCCACCAACTCCACATTCACAGGCAACTTCAGCGCCACAGCCGTTTTCAGATAGCCCTCAATGCAAAGGCTCTAGACGCAAATATTGGTGTGAGAGCTAATTCAATCAAGGAAACACTGCATGTTGGTGAAGGGCATATTGAAGAAGGATCAGCCTAGTGGTTCTTGTGGGAGAACAACTCCAGTTGGCTCACTAACTTCACACACCATCAGGCTTCCTAGCAGCTCTCAAGGAAACTCAGTTTTCACACTCTATGCTTAGTGCCCTTTGAGTGCATTATCTAGGAATGAACCTGGTAGAGCATCCCACACAAACGAATGCTCCACATGAGGGTTTCACATGCCACCAACTCCACATTCTCAGGCAACGTCAGCGCCACAGCCGTTTTCAGACAGCCCTCAATGCAAAGGCTCTAGACGCAAATACTGGTGTGAGAGCTAATTCAATCAAGGAAACACTGCATGTTGGTGAAGGGCATATTGAAGAAGGATCAGCCGAGTGGTTCTTGTGGGAGAACAACTCCATTTGGCTCACTAAGTTCACACACCATCAGGCTTCCAAGCAGCTCTCAAGAAAACTCAGTTTTCACACTAAATGCTTAGTGCCCTTTGAGTGCATTATCTAGGAATGAACCTGGTAGAGCATCCCACACAAACGAATGCTCCACATGCGGGTTTCACATGCCACCAACTCCACATTCTCAGGCAACTTCAGCGCCACAGCCGTTTTCAGATAGCCCTCAATGCAAAGACTTTAGACGCAAATATTGGTGTGAGAGCTTATTCAATCAAGGAAACACTGCATGTTGGTGAAGGGCATATTGAAGAAGGATCAGCCGAGTGGTTCTTGTGGGAGAACAACTCCAGTTGGCTCACTAACTTCACACACCATCAGGCTTCCAAGCAGCTCTCAAGGAAACTCAGTTTTCACACTCTATGCTTAGTGCCCTTTGAGTGCCTTATCTAGGAATGAACCTGGTAGAGCATCCCACACAAACGAATGCTCCACATGAGAGTTTCACATGCCACCAACTCCACATTCTCAGGCATCTTCAGCGCCACAGCCGTTTTCAGATAGCCCTCAATGCAAAGGCTCTAGACGCAAATACTGGTGTGAGAGCTAATTCAATCAAGGAAACACTGCATGTTGGTGAAGGGCATATTGAAGAAGGATCAGCCGAGTGGTTCTTGTGGGAGAACAACTCCAGTTGGCTCACTAACTTCACACACCATCAGGCTTCCAAGCAGCTCTCAAGGAAACTCAGTTTTCACACTCTATGCTTAGTGCCCTTTGAGTGCCTAGGACTGAAATGAAGCTTGGTGAGCATCCCACACAAACGAATGCTCCACATGCGGATTTCAGATGCCACCAACTCCACATTCTCAGGCAACTTCAGCGCTACAGCCGTTTTCAGATAGCCCTCAATGCAAAGGGTTTAGACGCAAATATTGGTGTGAGAGCTAATTCAATCAAGGAAACACTGCATGCTGGTGAAGGGCATATTGAAGAAGGATCAGCCGAGTGGTTCTTGTGGGAGAACAACTCCATTTGGCTCACTAACTTCACACACCATCAGGCTTCCAAGCAGCTCTCAAGGAAACTCAGTTTTCACACTCTATGCTTAGTGCCCTTTGAGTGCATTATCTAGGAATGAACCTGGTAGAGCATCCCACACAAACGAATGCTCCACATGCGGGTTTCACATGCCACCAACTCCACATTCTCAGGCAACGTCAGCGCCACAGCCGTTTTCAGATAGCCCTCAATGCAAAGACTTTAGACGCAAATATTGGTGTGAGAGCTTATTCAATCAAGGAAACACTGCATGTTGGTGAAGAGCATATTGAAGAAGGATCAGCCGAGTGGTTCTTGTGGGAGAACAACTCCATTTGGCTCACTAACTTCACACACCATCAGGCTTCCAAGCAGCTCTCAAGGAAACTCAGTTTTCACACTCTATGCTTAGTGCCCTTTGAGTGCATTATCTAGGAATGAACCTGGTAGAGCATCCCACACAAACGAATGCTCCACATGCGGGTTTCACATGCCACCAACTCCACATTCACAGGCAACGTCAGCGACACAGCCGTTTTCAGATAGCCCTCAATGCAAAGGCTCTAGACGCAAATACTGGTGTGAGAGCTAATTCAATCAAGGAAACACTGCATGTTGGTGAAGGGCATATTGAAGAAGGATCAGCCGAGTGGTTCTTGTGGGAGAACAACTCCAGTTGGCTCACTAACTTCACACACCATCAGGCTTCCAAGCAGCTCTCAAGGAAACTCAGTTTTCACACTCTATGCTTAGTGCCCTTTGAGTGCCTAGGACTGATGAACCTGGTAGAACATCCCACACAAACGAATGCTCCACATGTGGGTTTCACATGCCACCAACTCCACATTCACAGGCAACTTCAGCGCCACAGCCATTTTCAGATAGCCCTCAATGCAAAGGCTCTAGACGCAAATATTGGTGTGAGAGCTAATTCAATCAAGGAAACACTGCATGTTGGTGAAGGGCATATTGAAGAAGGATCAGCCGAGTGGTTCTTGTGGGAGAACAACTCCATTTGGCTCACTAACTTCACACACCATCAGGCTTCCAAGCAGCTCTCAAGGAAACTCAGTTTTCACACTCTATGCTTAGTGCCCTTTGAGTGCATTATCTAGGAATGAACCTGGTAGAGCATCCCACACAAACGAATGCTCCACATGAGGGTTTCACATGCCACCAACTCCACATTCTCAGGCAACGTCAGCGCCACAGCCGTTTTCAGATAGCCCTCAATGCAAAGGCTCTAGACGCAAATACTGGTGTGAGAGCTAATTCAATCAAGGAAACACTGCATGTTGGTGAAGGGCATATTGAAGAAGGATCAGCCGAGTGGTTCTTGTGGGAGAACAACTCCATTTGGCTCACTAACTTCACACACCATCAGGCTTCCAAGCAGCTCTCAAGGAAACTCAGTTTTCACACTCTATGCTTAGTGCCCTTTGAGTGCATTATCTAGGAATGAACCTGGTAGAGCATCCCACACAAACGAATGCTCCACATGCGGGTTTCACATGCCACCAACTCCACATTCTCAGGCAACTTCAGCGCCACAGCCGTTTTCAGATAGCCCTCAATGCAAAGACTTTAGACGCAAATATTGGTGTGAGAGCTTATTCAATCAAGGAAACACTGCATGTTGGTGAAGGGCATATTGAAGAAGGATCAGCCGAGTGGTTCTTGTGGGAGAACAACTCCATTTGGCTCACTAACTTCACACACCATCAGGCTTCCAAGCAGCTCTCAAGGAAACTCAGTTTTCACACTCTATGCTTAGTGCCCTTTGAGTGCATTATCTAGGAATGAACCTGGTAGAGCATCCCACACAAACGAATGCTCCACATGCGGGTTTCACATGCCACCAACTCCACATTCTCAGGCAACGTCAGCGCCACAGCCGTTTTCAGATAGCCCTCAATGCAAAGACTTTAGACGCAAATATTGGTGTGAGAGCTTATTCAATCAAGGAAACACTGCATGTTGGTGAAGAGCATATTGAAGAAGGATCAGCCGAGTGGTTCTTGTGGGAGAACAACTCCATTTGGCTCACTAACTTCACACACCATCAGGCTTCCAAGCAGCTCTCAAGGAAACTCAGTTTTCACACTCTATGCTTAGTGCCCTTTGAGTGCATTATCTAGGAATGAACCTGGTAGAGCATCCCACACAAACGAATGCTCCACATGCGGGTTTCACATGCCACCAACTCCACATTCACAGGCAACGTCAGCGACACAGCCGTTTTCAGATAGCCCTCAATGCAAAGGCTCTAGACGCAAATACTGGTGTGAGAGCTAATTCAATCAAGGAAACACTGCATGTTGGTGAAGGGCATATTGAAGAAGGATCAGCCGAGTGGTTCTTGTGGGAGAACAACTCCAGTTGGCTCACTAACTTCACACACCATCAGGCTTCCAAGCAGCTCTCAAGGAAACTCAGTTTTCACACTCTATGCTTAGTGCCCTTTGAGTGCCTAGGACTGATGAACCTGGTAGAACATCCCACACAAACGAATGCTCCACATGTGGGTTTCACATGCCACCAACTCCACATTCACAGGCAACTTCAGCGCCACAGCCATTTTCAGATAGCCCTCAATGCAAAGGCTCTAGACGCAAATATTGGTGTGAGAGCTAATTCAATCAAGGAAACACTGCATGTTGGTGAAGGGCATATTGAAGAAGGATCAGCCGAGTGGTTCTTGTGGGAGAACAACTCCATTTGGCTCACTAACTTCACACACCATCAGGCTTCCAAGCAGCTCTCAAGGAAACTCAGTTTTCACACTCTATGCTTAGTGCCCTTTGAGTGCATTATCTAGGAATGAACCTGGTAGAGCATCCCACACAAACGAATGCTCCACATGAGGGTTTCACATGCCACCAACTCCACATTCTCAGGCAACGTCAGCGCCACAGCCGTTTTCAGATAGCCCTCAATGCAAAGGCTCTAGACGCAAATACTGGTGTGAGAGCTAATTCAATCAAGGAAACACTGCATGTTGGTGAAGGGCATATTGAAGAAGGATCAGCCGAGTGGTTCTTGTGGGAGAACAACTCCATTTGGCTCACTAACTTCACACACCATCAGGCTTCCAAGCAGCTCTCAAGGAAACTCAGTTTTCACACTCTATGCTTAGTGCCCTTTGAGTGCATTATCTAGGAATGAACCTGGTAGAGCATCCCACACAAACGAATGCTCCACATGCGGGTTTCACATGCCACCAACTCCACATTCTCAGGCAACTTCAGCGCCACAGCCGTTTTCAGATAGCCCTCAATGCAAAGACTTTAGACGCAAATATTGGTGTGAGAGCTTATTCAATCAAGGAAACACTGCATGTTGGTGAAGGGCATATTGAAGAAGGATCAGCCGAGTGGTTCTTGTGGGAGAACAACTCCATTTGGCTCACTAACTTCACACACCATCAGGCTTCCAAGCAGCTCTCAAGGAAACTCAGTTTTCACACTCTATGCTTAGTGCCCTTTGAGTGCCTAGGACTGAAATGAACCTGGTAGAGCATCCCACACAAACGAATGCTCCACATGCGGGTTTCACATGCCACCAACTCCACATTCACAGGCAACGTCAGCGCCACAGCCGTTTTCAGATAGCCCTCAATGCAAAGGCTCTAGACGCAAATACTGGTGTGAGAGCTAATTCAATCAAGGAAACACTGCATGTTGGTGAAGGGCATATTGAAGAAGGATCAGCCGAGTGGTTCTTGTGGGAGAACAACTCCATTTGGCTCACTAACTTCACACACCATCAGGCTTCCAAGCAGCTCTCAAGGAAACTCAGTTTTCACACTCTATGCTTAGTGCCCTTTGAGTGCCTTATCTAGGAATGAACCTGGTAGAGCATCCCACACAAACGAATGCTCCACATGAGGGTTTCACATGCCACCAACTCCACATTCTCAGGCATCTTCAGCGCCACAGCCGTTTTCAGATAGCCCTCAATGCAAAGGCTCTAGACGCAAATACTGGTGTGAGAGCTAATTCAATCAAGGAAACACTGCATGTTGGTGAAGGGCATATTGAAGAACGATCAGCCGAGTGGTTCTTGTGGGAGAACAACTCCAGTTGGCTCACTAACTTCACACACCATCAGGCTTCCAAGCAGCTCTCAAGGAAACTCAGTTTTCACACTCTATGCTTAGTGCCCTTTGAGTGCCTAGGACTGAAATGAAGCTTGGTGAGCATCCCACACAAACGAATGCTCCACATGCGGATTTCAGATGCCACCAACTCCACATTCTCAGGCAACTTCAGCGCTACAGCCGTTTTCAGATAGCCCTCAATGCAAAGGGTTTAGACGCAAATATTTGTGTGAGAGCTAATTCAATCAAGGAAACACTGCATGCTGGTGAAGGGCATATTGAAGAAGGATCAGCCGAGTGGTTCTTGTGGGAGAACAACTCCATTTGGCTCACTAACTTCACACACCATCAGGCTTCCAAGCAGCTCTCAAGGAAACTCAGTTTTCACACTCTATGCTTAGTGCCCTTTGAGTGCATTATCTAGGAATGAACCTGGTAGAGCATCCCACACAAACGAATGCTCCACATGCGGGTTTCACATGCCACCAACTCCACATTCTCAGGCAACGTCAGCGCCACAGCCGTTTTCAGATAGCCCTCAATGCAAAGACTTTAGACGCAAATATTGGTGTGAGAGCTTATTCAATCAAGGAAACACTGCATGTTGGTGAAGAGCATATTGAAGAAGGATCAGCCGAGTGGTTCTTGTGGGAGAACAACTCCATTTGGCTCACTAACTTCACACACCATCAGGCTTCCAAGCAGCTCTCAAGGAAACTCAGTTTTCACACTCTATGCTTAGTGCCCTTTGAGTGCATTATCTAGGAATGAACCTGGTAGAGCATCCCACACAAACGAATGCTCCACATGCGGGTTTCACATGCCACCAACTCCACATTCACAGGCAACGTCAGCGACACAGCCGTTTTCAGATAGCCCTCAATGCAAAGGCTCTAGACGCAAATACTGGTGTGAGAGCTAATTCAATCAAGGAAACACTGCATGTTGGTGAAGGGCATATTGAAGAAGGATCAGCCGAGTGGTTCTTGTGGGAGAACAACTCCAGTTGGCTCACTAACTTCACACACCATCAGGCTTCCAAGCAGCTCTCAAGGAAACTCAGTTTTCACACTCTATGCTTAGTGCCCTTTGAGTGCCTAGGACTGATGAACCTGGTAGAACATCCCACACAAACGAATGCTCCACATGTGGGTTTCACATGCCACCAACTCCACATTCACAGGCAACTTCAGCGCCACAGCCATTTTCAGATAGCCCTCAATGCAAAGGCTCTAGACGCAAATATTGGTGTGAGAGCTAATTCAATCAAGGAAACACTGCATGTTGGTGAAGGGCATATTGAAGAAGGATCAGCCGAGTGGTTCTTGTGGGAGAACAACTCCATTTGGCTCACTAACTTCACACACCATCAGGCTTCCAAGCAGCTCTCAAGGAAACTCAGTTTTCACACTCTATGCTTAGTGCCCTTTGAGTGCATTATCTAGGAATGAACCTGGTAGAGCATCCCACACAAACGAATGCTCCACATGAGGGTTTCACATGCCACCAACTCCACATTCTCAGGCAACGTCAGCGCCACAGCCGTTTTCAGATAGCCCTCAATGCAAAGGCTCTAGACGCAAATACTGGTGTGAGAGCTAATTCAATCAAGGAAACACTGCATGTTGGTGAAGGGCATATTGAAGAAGGATCAGCCGAGTGGTTCTTGTGGGAGAACAACTCCATTTGGCTCACTAACTTCACACACCATCAGGCTTCCAAGCAGCTCTCAAGGAAACTCAGTTTTCACACTCTATGCTTAGTGCCCTTTGAGTGCATTATCTAGGAATGAACCTGGTAGAGCATCCCACACAAACGAATGCTCCACATGCGGGTTTCACATGCCACCAACTCCACATTCTCAGGCAACTTCAGCGCCACAGCCGTTTTCAGATAGCCCTCAATGCAAAGACTTTAGACGCAAATATTGGTGTGAGAGCTTATTCAATCAAGGAAACACTGCATGTTGGTGAAGGGCATATTGAAGAAGGATCAGCCGAGTGGTTCTTGTGGGAGAACAACTCCATTTGGCTCACTAACTTCACACACCATCAGGCTTCCAAGCAGCTCTCAAGGAAACTCAGTTTTCACACTCTATGCTTAGTGCCCTTTGAGTGCCTAGGACTGAAATGAACCTGGTAGAGCATCCCACACAAACGAATGCTCCACATGCGGGTTTCACATGCCACCAACTCCACATTCACAGGCAACGTCAGCGCCACAGCCGTTTTCAGATAGCCCTCAATGCAAAGGCTCTAGACGCAAATACTGGTGTGAGAGCTAATTCAATCAAGGAAACACTGCATGTTGGTGAAGGGCATATTGAAGAAGGATCAGCCGAGTGGTTCTTGTGGGAGAACAACTCCATTTGGCTCACTAACTTCACACACCATCAGGCTTCCAAGCAGCTCTCAAGGAAACTCAGTTTTCACACTCTATGCTTAGTGCCCTTTGAGTGCCTAGGACTGAAATGAACCTGGTAGAACATCCCACACAAACGAATGCTCCACATGTGGGTTTCACATGCCACCAACTCCACATTCTCAGGTAACTTCAGCGCCACAGCCATTTTCAGATAGCCCTCAATGCAAAGGCTCTAGACGCAAATATTGGTGTGAGAGCTAATTCAATCAAGGAAACACTGCATGTTGGTGAAGGGCATATTGAAGAAGGATCAGCCGAGTTGTTCTTGTGGGAGAACAACTCCATTTGGCTCACTAACTTCACACACCAACAGGCTTCCAAGCAGCTCTCAAGGAAACTCAGTTTTCACACTCTATGCTTAGTGCCCTTTGAGTGCATTATCTAGGAATCAACCTGGTAGAGCATCCCACACAAACGAATGCTCCACATGAGGGTTTCACATGCCACCAACTCCACATTCTCAGGCAACGTCAGCGCCACAGCCGTTTTCAGATAGCCCTCAATGCAAAGGCTCTAGACACAAATACTGGTGTGAGAGCTAATTCAATCAAGGAAACACTGCATGTTGGTGAAGGGCATATTGAAGAAGGATCAGCCGAGTGGTTCTTGTGGGAGAACAACTCCAGTTGGCTCACCAACTTCACACACCATTAGGCTTCCAAGCAGCTCTCAAGGAAACTCAGTTTTCACACTCTATGCTTAGTGCCCTTTGAGTGCATTATCTAGGAATGAACCTGGTAGAGCATCCCACACAAACGAATGCTCCACATGCGGGTTTCACATGCCACCAACTCCACATTGTCAGGCAACTTCAGCGCCACAGCTGTTTTCAGATAGCCCTCAATGCAACGACTTTAGACGCAAATATTGGTGTGAGAGCTTATTCAATCAAGGAAACACTGCATGTTGGTGAAGGGCATATTGAAGAAGGATCAGCCGAGTGGTTCTTGTGGGAGAACAACTCCAGTTGGCTCACTAACTTCACACACCATCAGGCTTCCAAGCAGCTCTCAAGGAAACTTAGTTTTCACACTCTATGCTTAGTGCCCTTTGAGTGCCTAGGACTGAAATGAAGCTTGGTGAGCATCCCACACAAACGAATGCTCCACATGCGGGTTTCACATGCCACCAATCCACATTCTCAGGCAACTTCAGCGCCACAGCCGTTTTCAGATAGCCCTCAATGCAAAGGGTTTAGACGCAAATATTTGTGTAAGAGCTAATTCAATCAAGGAAACACTGCATGTTGGTGAAGGGCATATTGAAGAAGGATCAGCCGAGTGGTTCTTGTGGGAGAACAACTCCAGTTGGCTCACTAACTTCACACACCATCAGGCTTCCAAGCAGCTCTCAAGGAAACTCAGTTTTCACACTCTATGCTTAGTGCCCTTTGAGTGCCTAGGACTGAAATGAAGCTTGGTGAGCATCCCACACACATGAATGCTCCACCTGCGGGTTTCACATGCCACCAACTCCACATTCACAGGCAACTTCAGCGCCACAGCCATTTTCAGATAGCCCTCAATGCAAAGGCTCTAGACGCAAATATTGGTGTGAGAGCTAATTCAATCAAGGAAACACAGCATGTTGGTGAAGGGCATATTGAAGAAGGATCAGCCGAGTGGTTCTTGTGGGAGAACAACTCCATTTGGCTCACTAACTTCACACACCATCAGGCTTCCAAGCAGCTCTCAAGGAAACTCAGTTTTCACACTCTATGCTTAGTGCCCTTTGAGTGCCAAGGACTGAAATGAACCTGGTAGAACATCCCACACAAACGAATGCTCCACATGCGGGTTTCACATGCCACCAACTCCACATTCTCAGGCAACTTCAGCGCCACAGCCGTTTTCAGATAGCCCTCAATGCAAAGGCTCTAGACGCAAATATTGGTGTGAGAGCTAATTCAATCAAGGAAACACTGCATGTTGGTGAAGGGCATATTGAAGAAGGATCAGCCGAGTGGTTCTTGTGGGAGAACAACTCCAGTTGGCTCACTAACTTCACACACCATCAGGCTTCCAAGCAGCTCTCAAGGAAACTCAGTTTTCACACTCTATGCTTAGTGCCCTTTGAGTGCATTATCTAGGAATGAACCTGGTAGAGCATCCCACACAAACGAATGCTCCACATGAGGGTTTCACATGCCACCAACTAGACATTCACAGGCAACGTCAGAGCTACAGCCGTTTTCAGATAGCCCTCAATGCAAAGGCTCTAGACGCAAATACTGGTGTGAGAGCTAATTCAATCAAGGAAACACTGCATGTTGGTGAAGGGCATATTGAAGAAGGATCAGCCGAGTGATTCTTGTGGGAGAACAACTCCATTTGGCTCACTAACTTCACACACCATCAGGCTTCCAAGCAGCTCTCAAGGAAACTCAGTTTTCACACTCTATGCTTAGTGCCCTTTGAGTGCCTAATACTGAAATGAACCTGGTAGAACATCCCACACAAACGAATGCTCCACATGCGGGTTTCACATGCCACCAACTCCACATTCTCAGGCAACTTCAGCGCCACAGCCGTTTTCAGATAGCCCTCAATGCAAAGACTTTAGACGCAAATATTGGTGTGAGAGCTAATTCAATCAAGGAAACACTGCATGTTGGTGATGGGCATATTGAAGAAGGATCAGCCGAGTGGTTCTTGTGGGAGAACAACTCCATTTGGCTCACTAACTTCACACACCATCAGGATTCCAAGCAGCTCTCAAGGAAACTCAGTTTTCACACTCTATGCTTAGTGCCCTTTGAGTGCATTATCTAGGAATGAACCTGGTAGAGCATCCCACACAAACGAATGCTCCACATGCGGGTTTCACATGCCACCAACTCCACATTCTCAGGCAACTTCAGCGCCACAGCCGTTTTCAGATAGCCCTCAATGCAAAGGCTCTAGACGCAAATATTGGTGTGAGAGCTAATTCAATCAAGGAAACACTGCATGTTGGTGAAGGGCATATTGAAGAAGGATCAGCCGAGTGGTTCTTGTGGGAGAACAACTCCAGTTGGCTCACTAACTTCACACACCATCAGGCTTCCAAGCAGCTCTCAAGGAAACTCAGTTTTCACACTCTATGCTTAGTGCCCTTTGAGTGCATTATCTAGGAATGAACCTGGTAGAGCATCCCACACAAACGAATGCTCCACATGAGGGTTTCACATGCCACCAACTCCACATTCTCAGGCAACTTCAGCGCCACAGCCGTTTTCAGATAGCCCTCAATGCAAAGGCTCTAGACGCAAATACTGGTGTGAGAGCTAATTCAATCAAGGAAACACTGCATGTTGGTGAAGGGCATATTGAAGAAGGATCAGCCGAGTGGTTCTTGTGGGAGAACAACTCCAGTTGGCTCACTAACTTCACACACCATCAGGCTTCCAAGCAGCTCTCAAGGAAACTCAGTTTTCACACTCTATGCTTAGTGCCCTTTGAGTGCATTATCTAGGAATGAACCTGGTAGAGCATCCCACACAAACGAATGCTCCACATGCGGGTTTCACATGCCACCAACTCCACATTCTCAGGCAACTTCAGCGCCACAGCCGTTTTCAGATAGCCCTCAATGCAAAGACGTTAGACGCAAATATTGGTGTGAGAGCTAATTCAATCAAGGAAACACTGCATGTTGGTGATGGGCATATTGAAGAAGGATCAGCCGAGTGGTTCTTGTGGGAGAACAACTCCATTTGGCTCACTAACTTCACACACCATCAGGCTTCCAAGCAGCTCTCAAGGAAACTCAGTTTTCACACTCTATGCTTAGTGCCCTTTGAGTGCCTAGGACTGAAATGAAGCTTGGTGAGCATCCCACACAAACGAATGCTCCACATGCGGGTTTCACATGCCACCAACTCCACATTCTCAGGCAACTTCAGCGCCACAGCCGTTTTCAGATAGTCCTCAATGCAAAGGGTTTAGACGCAAATATTTGTGTGAGAGCTAATTCAATCAAGGAAACACTGCATGTTGGTGAAGGGCATATTGGAGAAGGATCAGCCGAGTGGTTCTTGTGGGAGAACAACCCCAGTTGGCTCACTAACTTCACACACCATCAGGCTTCCAAGCAGCTCTCAAGGAAACTCAGTTTTCACACTCTATGCTAGTGCCCTTTGAGTGCATTATCTAGGAATGAACCTGGTAGAGCATCCACACAAACGAATGCTCCACATGCGGGTTTCACATGCCACCAACTAGACATTCACAGGCAACTTCAGCGCCACAGCCGTTTTCAGATAGTCCTCAATGCAAAGGGTTTAGACGCAAATACTGGTGTGAGAGCTAATTCAATCAAGGAAACACTGCATGTTGGTGAAGGGCATATTGGAGAAGGATCAGCCGAGTGGTTCTTGTGGGAGAACAACCCAGTTGGCTCACTAACTTCACACACCATCAGGCTTCCAAGCAGCTCTCAAGGAAACTCAGTTTTCACACTCTATGCTTAGTGCCCTTTGAGTGCATTATCTAGGAATGAACCTGGTAGAGCATCCCACACAAACGAATGCTCCACATGAGGGTTTCACATGCCACCAACTAGACATTCACAGGCAACTTCAGCGCCACAGCCGTTTTCAGATAGCCCTCAATGCAAAGACTTTAGACGCAAATATTGGTGTGAGAGCTTATTCAATCAAGGAAACACAGCATGTTGGTGAAGGGTATATTGAAGAAGGATCAGCCGAGTGGTTCTTGTGGGAGAACAACTCCATTTGGCTCACTAACTTCACACACCATCAGGCTTCCAAGCAGCTCTCAAGGAAACTCAGTTTTCACACTCTATGCTTAGTGCCCTTTGAGTGCATTATCTAGGAATGAACCTGGTAGAGCATCCCACACAAACGAGTGCTCCACATGCGGGTTTCACATGCCACCAACTCCACATTCTCAGGCAACTTCAGCGCCACAGCCGTTTTCAGATAGCCCTCAATGCAAAGCTCTAGACGCAAATATTGGTGTGAGAGCTAATTCAATCAAGGAAACACTGCATGTTGGTGAAGGGCATATTGAAGAAGGATCAGCCGAGTGGTTCTTGTGGGAGAACAACTCCAGTTGGCTCACTAACTTCACACACCATCAGGCTTCCAAGCAGCTCTCAAGGAACTCAGTTTTCACACTCTATGCTTAGTGCCCTTTGAGTGCATTATCTAGGAATGAACCTGGTAGAGCATCCCACACAAACGAATGCTCCACATGAGGGTTTCACATGCCACCAACTCCACATTCTCAGGCAACTTCAGCGCCACAGCCGTTTTCAGATAGCCCTCAATGCAAAGGCTCTAGACGCAAATATTGGTGTGAGAGCTAATTCAATCAAGGAAACACTGCATGTTGGTGAAGGGCATATTGAAGAAGGATCAGCCGAGTGGTTCTTGTGGGAGAACAACTCCAGTTGGCTCACTAACTTCACACACCATCAGGCTTCCAAGCAGCTCTCAAGGAAACTCAGTTTTCACACTCTATGCTTAGTGCCCTTTGAGTGCATTATCTAGTAATGAACCTGGTAGAGCATCCCACACAAACGAATGCTCCACATGCGGGTTTCACATGCCACCAACTCCACATTCACAGGCAACTTCAGCGCCACAGCCGTTTTCAGATAGCCCTCAATGCAAAGACTTTAGACGCAAATATTGGTGTGAGAGCTTATTCAATCAAGGAAACATTGCATGTTGGTGAAGGGCATATTGAAGAAGGATCAGCCGAGTGGTTCTTGTGGGAGAACAACTCCATTTGGCTCACTAACTTCACACACCATCCGGCTTCCAAGCAGCTCTCAAGGAAACTCAGTTTTCACACTCTATGCTTAGTGCCCTTTGAGTGCCTAATACTGAAATGAACCTGGTAGAACATCCCACACAAACGAATGCTCCACATGCGGGTTTCACATGCCACCAACTCCACATTCTCAGGCAACTTCAGCGCCACAGCCGTTTTCAGATAGCCCTCAATGCAAAGACTTTAGACGCAAATATTGGTGTGAGAGCTAATTCAATCAAGGAAACACTGCATGTTGGTGAAGGGCATATTGGAGAAGGATCAGCCGAGTGGTTCTTGTGGGAGAACAACCCCAGTTGGCTCACTAACTTCACACACCATCAGGCTTCCAAGCAGCTCTCAAGGAAACTCAGTTTTCACACTCTATGCTTAGTGCCCTTTGAGTGCATTATCTAGGAATGAACCTGGTAGAGCATCCCACACAAACGAATGCTCCACATGAGGGTTTCACATGCCACCAACTAGACATTCACAGGCAACTTCAGCGCCACAGCCGTTTTCAGATAGCCCTCAATGCAAAGACTTAGACGCAAATATTGGTGTGAGAGCTTATTCAATCAAGGAAACACAGCATGTTGGTGAAGGGTATATTGAAGAAGGATCAGCCGAGTGGTTCTTGTGGGAGAACAACTCCATTTGGCTCACTAACTTCACACACCATCAGGCTTCCAAGCAGCTCTCAAGGAAACTCAGTTTTCACACTCTATGCTTAGTGCCCTTTGAGTGCATTATCTAGGAATGAACCTGGTAGAGCATCCCACACAAACGAGTGCTCCACATGCGGGTTTCACATGCCACCAACTCCACATTCTCAGGCAACTTCAGCGCCACAGCCGTTTTCAGATAGCCCTCAATGCAAAGCCTCTAGACGCAAATATTGGTGTGAGAGCTAATTCAATCAAGGAAACACTGCATGTTGGTGAAGGGCATATTGAAGAAGGATCAGCCGAGTGGTTCTTGTGGGAGAACAACTCCAGTTGGCTCACTAACTTCACACACCATCAGGCTTCCAAGCAGCTCTCAAGGAAACTCAGTTTTCACACTCTATGCTTAGTGCCCTTTGAGTGCATTATCTTGGAATGAACCTGGTAGAGCATCCCACACAAACGAATGCTCCACATGAGGGTTTCACATGCCACCAACTCCACATTCTCAGGCAACTTCAGCGCCACAGCCGTTTTCAGATACCTCAATGCAAAGGCTCTAGACGCAAATATTGGTGTGAGAGCTAATTCAATCAAGGAAACACTGCATGTTGGTGAAGGGCATATTGAAGAAGGATCAGCCGAGTGGTTCTTGTGGGAGAACAACTCCAGTTGGCTCACTAACTTCACACACCATCAGGCTTCCAAGCAGCTCTCAAGGAAACTCAGTTTTCACACTCTATGCTTAGTGCCCTTTGAGTGCATTATCTAGTAATGAACCTGGTAGAGCATCCCACACAAACGAATGCTCCACATGCGGGTTTCACATGCCACCAACTCCACATTCACAGGCAACTTCAGCGCCACAGCCGTTTTCAGATAGCCCTCAATGCAAAGACTTTAGACGCAAATATTGGTGTGAGAGCTAATTCAATCAAGGAAACACTGCATGTTGGTGAAGGGCATATTGAAGAAGGATCAGCCGAGTGGTTCTTGTGGGAGAACAACTCCATTTGGCTCACTAACTTCACACACCATCAGGCTTCCAAGCAGCTCTCAAGGAAACTCAGTTTTCACACTCTATGCTTAGTGCCCTTTGAGTGCCTAATACTGAAATGAACCTGGTAGAACATCCCACACAAACGAATGCTCCACATGCGGGTTTCACATGCCACCAACTCCACATTCTCAGGCAACTTCAGCGCCACAGCCGTTTTCAGATAGCCCTCAATGCAAAGACTTTAGACGCAAATATTGGTGTGAGAGCTAATTCAATCAAGGAAACACTGCATGTTGGTGAAGGGCATATTGGAGAAGATCAGCCGAGTGGTTCTTGTGGGAGAACAACTCCATTTGGCTCACTAAGTTCACACACCATCAGGCTTCCAAGCAGCTCTCAAGGAAACTCAGTTTTCACACTCTATGCTTAGTGCCCTTTGAGTGCATTATCTAGGAATGAACCTGGTAGAGCATCCCACACAAACGAATGCTCCACATGAGGGTTTCACATGCCACCAACTAGACATTCACAGGCAACTTCAGCGCCACAGCCGTTTTCAGATAGCCCTCAATGCAAAGACTTTAGACGCAAATATTGGTGTGAGAGCTTATTCAATCAAGGAAACACAGCATGTTGGTGAAGGGCATATTGAAGAAGGATCAGCCGAGTAGTTCTTGTGGGAGAACAACTCCATTTGGCTCACTAACTTCACACACCATCAGGCTTCCAAGCAGCTCTCAAGGAAACTCAGTTTTCACACTCTATGCTTAGTGCCCTTTGAGTGCATTATCTAGGAATGAACCTGGTAGAGCATCCCACACAAACGAGTGCTCCACATGCGGGTTTCACATGCCACCAACTCCACATTCTCAGGCAACTTCAGCGCCACAGCCGTTTTCAGATAGCCCTCAATGCAAAGCCTCTAGACGCAAATATTGGTGTGAGAGCTAATTCAATCAAGGAAACACTGCATGTTGGTGAAGGGCATATTGAAGAAGGATCAGCCGAGTGGTTCTTGTGGGAGAACAACTCCAGTTGGCTCACTAACTTCACACACCATCAGGCTTCCAAGCAGCTCTCAAGGAAACTCAGTTTTCACACTATGCTTAGTGCCCTTTGAGTGCATTATCTAGGAATGAACCTGGTAGAGCATCCCACACAAACGAATGCTCCACATGAGGGTTTCACATGCCACCAACTCCACATTCTCAGGCAACTTCAGCGCCACAGCCGTTTTCAGATAGCCCTCAATGCAAAGGCTCTAGACGCAAATATTGGTGTTGAGAGCTAATTCAATCAAGGAAACACTGCATGTTGGTGAAGGGCATATTGAAGAAGGATCAGCCGAGTGGTTCTTGTGGGAGAACAACTCCAGTTGGCTCACTAACTTCACACACCATCAGGCTTCCAAGCAGCTCTCAAGGAAACTCAGTTTTCACACTCTATGCTTAGTGCCCTTTGAGTGCATTATCTAGTAATGAACCTGGTAGAGCATCCCACACAAACGAATGCTCCACATGCGGGTTTCACATGCACCAACTCCACATTCACAGGCAACTTCAGCGCCACAGCCGTTTTCAGATAGCCCTCAATGCAAAGACTTTAGACGCAAATATTGGTGTGAGAGCTAATTCAATCAAGGAAACACTGCATGTTGGTGAAGGGCATATTGAAGAAGGATCAGCCGAGTGGTTCTTGTGGGAGAATAACTCCATTTGGCTCACTAACTTCACACACCATCAGGCTTCCAAGCAGCTCTCAAGGAAACTCAGTTTTCACACTCTATGCTTAGTGCCCTTTGAGTGCCTAATACTGAAATGAACCTGGTAGAACATCCCACACAAACGAATGCTCCACATGCGGGTTTCACATGCCACCAACTCCACATTCTCAGGCAACTTCAGCGCCACAGCCGTTTTCAGATAGCCCTCAATGCAAAGACTTTAGACGCAAATATTGGTGTGAGAGCTAATTCAATCAAGGAAACACTGCATGTTGGTGATGGGCATATTGAAGAAGGATCAGCCGAGTGGTTCTTGTGGGAGAACAACTCCATTTGGCTCACTAACTTCACACACCATCAGGCTTCCAAGCAGCTCTCAAGGAAACTCAGTTTTCACACTCTATGCTTAGTGCCCTTTGAGTGCCTAGGACTGAAATGAAGCTTGGTGAGCATCCCACACAAACGAATGCTCCACATGCGGGTTTCACATGCCACCAACTCCACATTCTCAGGCAACTTCAGCGCCACAGCCGTTTTCAGATAGTCCTCAATGCAAAGGGTTTAGACGCAAATATTGGTGTGAGAGCTAATTCAATCAAGGAAACACTGCATGTTGGTGAAGGGCATATTGGAGAAGGATCAGCCGAGTGGTTCTTGTGGGAGAACAACCCCAGTTGGCTCACTAACTTCACACACCATCAGGCTTCCAAGCAGCTCTCAAGGAAACTCAGTTTTCACACTCTATGCTTAGTGCCCTTTGAGTGCATTATCTAGGAATGAACCTGGTAGAGCATCCCACACAAACGAATGCTCCACATGCGGGTTTCACATGCCACCAACTAGACATTCACAGGCAACGTCAGCGCTACAGCCGTTTTCAGATAGCCCTCAATGCAAAGGCTCTAGACGCAAATACTGGTGTGACAGCTAATTCAATCAAGGAAACACTGCATGTTGGTGAAGGGCATATTGAAGAACGATCAGCCGAGTGGTTCTTGTGGGAGAACAACTCCATTTGGCTCACGAACTTCACACACCATCAGGCTTCCAAGCAGCTCTCAAGGAAACTCAGTTTTCACACTCTATGCTTAGTGCCCTTTGAGTGCCTAGGACTGAAATGAAGCTTGGTGAGCATCCCACACAAACGAATGCTCCACATGCGGGTTTCACATGCCACCAACTCCACATTCTCAGGCAACTTCAGCGTCACAGCCATTTTCAGATAGTCCTCAATGCAAAGGGTTTAGACGCAAATATTGGTGTGAGAGCTTATTCAATCAAGGAAACACTGCATGTTGGTGAAGGGCATGTTGGAGAAGGATCAGCCGAGTGGTTCTTGTGGGAGAACAACCCCCAGTAGGCTCACTAACTTCACACACCATCAGGCTTCCAAGCAGCTCTCAAGGAAACTCAGTTTTCACACTCTATGCTTAGTGCCCCTTTGAGTGCATTATCTAGGAATGAACCTGGTAGAGCATCCCACACAAACGAATGCTCCACATGCGGGTTTCACATGCCACCAACTCCACATTCACAGGCAACGTCAGCGCCACAGCCGTTTTCCAGATAGCCCTCAATGCAAAGGGCTCTAGACGCAAATACTGGTGTGAGAGCTAATTCAATCAAGGAAACACTGCATGTTGGTGAAGGGCATATTGAAGAAGGATCAGCCGAGTGGTTCTTGTGGGAGAACAACTCCAGTTGGCTCACCAACTTCACACACCATTAGGCTTCCAAGCAGCTCTCAAGGAAACTCAGTTTTCACACTCTATGCTTAGTGCCCTTTGAGTGCCTAGGACTGAAATGAAGCTTGGTGAGCATCCCACACAAACGAATGCTCCACATGCGGGTTTCACATGCCACCAACTAGACATTCACAGGCAACGTCAGCGCCACAGCCGTTTTCAGATAGCCCTCAATGCAAAGGCTCCTAGACGCAAATACTGGTGTGAGAGCTAATTCAATCAAGGAAACACTGCATGTTGGTGAAGGGCATATTGAAGAAGGATCAGCCGAGTGGTTCTTGTGGGAGAACAACTCCATTTGGCTCACTAACTTCACACACCATCAGGCTTCCAAGCAGCTCTCAAGGAAAACTCAGTTTTCACACTCTATGCTTAGTGCCCTTTGAGTGCCTAGGACAAAATGAAGCTTGGTGAGCATCCCACACAAACGAATGCTCCACATGCGGGTTTCACATGCCACCAACTCCACATTCTCAGGCAACTTCAGCGCCACAGCCGTTTTCAGATAGCCCTCAATGCAAAGGCTCTAGACGCAAATATTGGTGTGAGAGCTAATTCAATCAAGGAAACACTGCATGTTGGTGAAGGGCATATTGGAGAAGGATCAGCCGAGTGGTTCTTGTGGGAGAACAACCCCCAGTTGGCTCACTAACTTCACACACCATCAGGCTTCCAAGCAGCTCTCAAGGAAACTCAGTTTTTCACACTCTATGCTTAGTGCCCTTTGAGTGCATTATCTAGGAATGAACCTGGTAGAGCATCCCACACAAACGAATGCTCCACATGCGGGTTTCACATGCCACCAACTAGACATTCACAGGCAACGTCAGCGCTACAGCCCGTTTTCAGATAGCCCTCAATGCAAAGGCTCTAGACGCAAATACTGGTGTGACAGCTAATTCAATCAAGGAAACACTGCATGTTGGTGAAGGGCATATTGAAGAACGATCAGCCGAGTGGTTCTTGTGGGAGAACAACTCCATTTGGCTCACTAACTTCACACACCATCAGGCTTCCAAGCAGCTCTCAAGGAAACTCAGTTTTCACACTCTATGCTTAGTGCCCTTTGAGTGCCTAGGACTGAAATGAAGCTTGGTGAGCATCCCACACAAACGAATGCTCCACATGCGGGTTTCACATGCACCAACTCCACATTCTCAGGCAACTTCAGCGTCACAGCCGTTTTCCAGATAGTCCTCAATGCAAAGGGTTTAGACGCAAATATTTGTGTGAGAGCTAATTCAATCAAGAAAACACTGCATGTTGGTGAAGGGCATATTGGAGAAGGATCAGCCGAGTGGTTCTTGTGGGAGAACAACTCCATTTGGCTCACTAACTTCACACACCATCAGGCTTCCAAGCAGCTCTCAAGGAAACTCAGTTTTGACACTCTATGCTTAGTGCCCTTTGAGTGCATTATCTAGGAATGAACCTGGTAGAGCATCCCACACAAACGAATGCTCCACATGCGGGTTTCACATGCCACCAACTCCACATTCACAGGCAACGTCAGCGCCACAGCCGTTTTTCAGATAGCCCTCAATGCAAAGGCTCTAGACGCAAATACTGGTGTGAGAGCTAATTCAATCAAGGAAACACTGCATGTTGGTGAAGGGCATATTGAAGAAGGATCAGCCGAGTGGTTCTTGTGGGAGAACAACTCCAGTTGGCTCACCAACTTCACACACCATTAGGCTTCCAAGCAGCTCTCAAGGAAACTCAGTTTTCACACTCTATGCTTAGTGCCCTTTGAGTGCCTAGGACTGAAATGAAGCTTGGTGAGCATCCCACACAAACGAATGCTCCACATGCGGGTTTCACATGCCACCAACTCCACATTCTCAGGCAACTTCAGCGCCACAGCCGTTTTCAGATAGCCCTCAATGCAAAGGCTCTAGACGCAAATATTGGTGTGAGAGCTAATTCAATCAAGGAAACACTGCATGTTGGTGAAGGGCATATTGAAGAAGGATCAGCCGAGTGGTTCTTGTGGGAGAACAACTCCATTTGGCTCACTAACTTCACACACCATCAGGCTTCCAAGCAGCTCTCAAGGAAACTCAGTTTTCACACTCTATGCTTAGTGCCCTTTGAGTGCCTTATCTAGGAATGAACCTGGTAGAGCATCCCACACAAACGAATGCTCCACATGCGGGTTTCACATGCCACCAACTAGACATTCACAGGCAACTTCAGCGCCACAGCCGTTTTCAGATAGCCCTCAATGCAAAGGCTCTAGACGCAAATATTGGTGTGAGAGCTAATTCAATCAAGGAAAACACTGCATGTTGGTGAAGGGCATATTGAAGAAGGATCAGCCGAGTGGTTCTTGTGGGAGAATAACTCCATTTGGCTCACTAACTTCACACACCATCAGGCTTCCAAGCAGCTCTCAAGGAAACTCAGTTTTTCACACTCTATGCTTAGTGCGCTTTGAGTGCATTATCTAGGAATGAACCTGGTAGAGCATCCCACACAAACGAATGCTCCACATGCGGGTTTCACATGCCACCAACTCCACATTCTCAGGCAACTTCAGCGCCACAGCCGTTTTCAGATAGCCCTCAATGCAAAGGCTCTAGACGCAAATATTGGTGTGAGAGCTTATTCAATCAAGGAAACACTGCATGTTGGTGAAGGGCATATTGAAGAAGGATCAGCCGAGTGGTTCTTGTGGGAGAACAACTCCATTTGGCTCACTAACTTCACACACCATCAGGCTTCCAAGCAGCTCTCAAGGAAACTCAGTTTTCACACTCTATGCTTAGTGCCCTTTGAGTGCCTAGGACTGAAATGAACCTGGTAGAACATCCCACACAAACGAATGCTCCACATGCGGGTTTCACATGCCACCAACTCCACATTCTCAGGCAACTTCAGCGCCACAGCCGTTTTCAGATAGCCCTCAATGCAAAGGCTCTAGACGCAAATATTTGTGTGAGAGCTAATTCAATCAAGGAAACACAGCATGTTGGTGAAGGGCATATTGAAGAAGGATCAGCCGAGTGGTTCTTGTGGGAGAATAACTCCATTTGGCTCACTAACTTCACACACCATCAGGCTTCCAAGCAGCTCTCAAGGAAACTCAGTTTTCACACTCTATGCTTAGTGCCCTTTGAGTGCATTATCTAGGAATGAACCTGGTAGAGCATCCCACACAAACGAATGCTCCACATGCGGGTTTCACATGCCACCAACTAGACATTCACAGGCAACGTCAGCGCCACAGCCGTTTTCAGATAGCCCTCAATGCAAAGGCTCTAGACGCAAATACTGGTGTGAGAGCTAATTCAATCAAGGAAACACTGCATGTTGGTGAAGGGCATATTGAAGAAGGATCAGCCGAGTGGTTCTTGTGGGAGAACAACTCCATTTGGCTCACTAACTTCACACACCATCAGGCTTCCAAGCAGCTCTCAAGGAAACTCAGTTTTCACACTCTATGCTTAGTGCCCCTTTAGTGCCTAATACTGAAATGAACCTGGTAGAACATCCCACACAAACGAATGCTCCACATGCGGGTTTCACATGCCACCAACTCCACATTCTCAGGCAACTTCAGCGCCACAGCCGTTTTCAGATAGCCCTCAATGCAAAGACTTTAGACGCAAATATTGGTGTGAGAGCTAATTCAATCAAGGAAACACTGCATGTTGGTGATGGGCATATTGAAGAAGGATCAGCCGAGTGGTTCTTGTGGGAGAACAACTCCATTTGGCTCACTAACTTCACACACCATCAGGCTTCCAAGCAGCTCTCAAGGAAACTCAGTTTTCACACTCTATGCTTAGTGCCCTTTGAGTGCATTATCTAGGAATGAACCTGGTAGAGCATCCCACACAAACGAATGCTCCACATGAGGGTTTCACATGCCACCAACTCCACATTCTCAGGCAACTTCAGCGCCACAGCCGTTTTCAGATAGCCCTCAATGCAAAGGATCTAGACGCAAATATTGGTGTGAGAGCTAATTCAATCAAGGAAACACTGCATGTTGGTGAAGGGCATATTGAAGAAGGATCAGCCGAGTGGTTCTTGTGGGAGAACAACTCCAGTTGGCTCACTAACTTCACACACCATCAGGCTTCCAAGCAGCTCTCAAGGAAACTCAGTTTTCACACTCTATGCTTAGTGCCCTTTGAGTGCATTATCTAGGAATGAACCTGGTAGAGCATCCCACACAAACGAATGCTCCACATGCGGGGTTTCACATGCCACCAACTCCACATTCTCAGGCAACTTCAGCGCCACAGCCGTTTTCAGATAGCCCTCAATGCAAAGGCTCTAGACGCAAATACTGGTGTGAGAGCTAATTCAATCAAGGAAACACTGCATGTTGGTGAAGGGCATATTGAAGAAGGATCAGCCGAGTGGTTCTTGTGGGAGAACAACTCCAGTTGGCTCACTAACTTCACACACCATCAGGCTTCCAAGCAGCTCTCAAGGAAACTCAGTTTTCACACTCTATGCTTAGTGCCCTTTGAGTGCATTATCTAGGAATGAACCTGGTAGAGCATCCCACACAAACGAATGCTCCACATGCGGGTTTCACATGCCACCAACTCCACATTCTCAGGCAACTTCAGCGCCACAGCCGTTTTCAGATAGCCCTCAATGCAAAGACTTTAGACCCAAATATTGGTGTGAGAGCTAATTCAATCAAGGAAACACTGCATGTTGGTGATGGGCATATTGAAGAAGGATCAGCCGAGTGGTTCTTGTGGGAGAACAACTCCATTTGGCTCACTAACTTCACACACCATCAGGCTTCCAAGCAGCTCTCAAGGAAACTCAGTTTTCACACTCTATGCTTAGTGCCCTTTGAGTGCATTATCTAGGAATGAACCTGGTAGAGCATCCCACACAAACGAATGCTCCACATGCGGGTTTCACATGCCACCAACTCCACATTCTCAGGCAACCTCAGCGCCACAGCCGTTTTCAGATAGCCCTCAATGCAAAGGCTCTAGACGCAAATACTGGTGTGACAGCTAATTCAATCAAGGAAACACTGCATGTTGGTGAAGGGCATATTGAAGAAGGATCAGCCGAGTGGTTCTTGTGGGAGAACAACTCCATTTGGCTCACTAACTTCACACACCATCAGGCTTCCAAGCAGCTCTCAAGGAAACTCAGTTTTCACACTCTATGCTTAGTGCCCTTTGAGTGCCTAGGACTGAAATGAAGGTTGGTGAGCATCCCACACAAACGAATGCTCCACATGCGGGTTTCACATGCCACCAACTCCACATTCTCAGGCAACTTCAGCGCCACAGCCGTTTTCAGATAGCCCTCAATGCAAAGGCTCTAGACGCAAATATTGGTGTGAGAGCTAATTCAATCAAGGAAACACTGCATGTTGGTGAAGGGCATATTGAAGAAGGATCAGCCGAGTGGTTCTTGTGGGAGAACAACTCCATTTGGCTCACTAACTTCACACACCATCAGGCTTCCAAGCAGCTCTCAAGGAAACTCAGTTTTCACACTCTATGCTTAGTGCCCTTTGAGTGCCTTATCTAGGAATGAACCTGGTAGAGCATCCCACACAAACGAATGCTCCACATGCGGGTTTCACATGCCACCAACTCCACATTCTCAGGCAACTTCAGCGCCACAGCCGTTTTCAGATAGCCCTCAATGCAAAGGCTCTAGACGCAAATATTGGTGTGAGAGCTAATTCAATCAAGGAAACACTGCATGTTGGTGAAGGGCATATTGAAGAAGGATCAGCCGAGTGGTTCTTGTGGGGAGAATAACTCCATTTGGCTCACTAACTTCACACACCATCAGGCTTCCAAGCAGCTCTCAAGGAAACTCAGTTTTTCACACTCTATGCTTAGTGCCCTTTGAGTGCATTATCTAGGAATGAACCTGGTAGAGCATCCCACACAAACGAATGCTCCACATGCGGGTTTCACATGCCACCAACTCCACATTCTCAGGCAACTTCAGCGCCACAGCCGTTTTCAGATAGCCCTCAATGCAAAGACTTTAGACGCAAATATTGGTGTGAGAGCTTATTCAATCAAGGAAACACTGCATGTTGGTGAAGGGCATATTGAAGAAGGATCAGCCGAGTGGTTCTTGTGGGAGAACAACTCCAGTTGGCTCACTAACTTCACACACCATCAGGCTTCCAAGCAGCTCTCAAGGAAACTCAGTTTTCACACTCTATGCTTAGTGCCCTTTGAGTGCCTAGGACTGAAATGAACCTGGTAGAACATCCCACACAAACGAATGCTCCACATGCGGGTTTCACATGCCACCAACTCCACATTCTCAGGCAACTTCAGCGCCACAGCCGTTTTCAGATAGCCCTCAATGCAAAGGCTCTAGACGCAAATATTTGTGTGAGAGCTAATTCAATCAAGGAAACACAGCATGTTGGTGAAGGGCATATTGAAGAAGGATCAGCCGAGTGGTTCTTGTGGGAGAACAACTCCATTTGGCTCACTAACTTCACACACCATCAGGCTTCCAAGCAGCTCTCAAGGAAACTCAGTTTTCACACTCTATGCTTAGTGCCCTTTGAGTGCCTAATACTGAAAATGAACCTGGTAGAACATCCCACACAAACGAATGCTCCACATGCGGGTTTCACATGCCAGCAACTCCACATTCACAGGCAACTTCAGCGCCACAGCCGTTTTCAGATAGCCCTCAATGCAAAGGCTCTAGACGCAAATATTGGTGTGAGAGCTAATTCAATCAAGGAAACACTGCATGTTGGTGAAGGGCATATTGAAGAAGGATCAGCCGAGTGGTTCTTGTGGGAGAACAACTCCATTTTGGCTCACTAACTTCACACACCATCAGGCTTCCAAGCAGCTCTCAAGGAAACTCAGTTTTCACACTCTATGCTTAGTGCCCTTTGAGTGCATTATCTAGGAATGAACCTGGTAGAGCATCCCACACAAACGAATGCTCCACATGAGGGTTTCACATGCCACCAACTCCACATTCTCAGGCAACTTCAGCGCCACAGCCGTTTTCAGATAGCCCTCAATGCAAAGGCTCTAGACGCAAATACTGGTGTGAGAGCTAATTCAATCAAGGAAACACTGCATGTTGGTGAAGGGCATATTGAAGAAGGATCAGCCGAGTGGTTCTTGTGGGAGAACAACTCCATTTGGCTCACTAACTTCACACACCATCAGGCTTCCAAGCAGCTCTCAAGGAAACTCAGTTTTCACACTCTATGCTTAGTGCCCTTTGAGTGCCTAGGACTGAAATGAAGCTTGGTGAGCATCCCACACAAACGAATGCTCCACATGCGGGTTTCACATGCCACCAACTCCACATTCTCAGGCAACTTCAGCGTCACAGCCGTTTTCAGATAGTCCTCAATGCAAAGGGTTTAGACGCAAATATTTGTGTGAGAGCTAATTCAATCAAGGAAACACTGCATGTTGGTGAAGGGCATATTGGAGAAGGATCAGCCGAGTGGTTCTTGTGGGAGAACAACCCCAGTTGGCTCACTAACTTCACACACCATCAGGCTTCCAAGCAGCTCTCAAGGAAACTCAGTTTTCACACTCTATGCTTAGTGCCCTTTGAGTGCATTATCTAGGAATGAACCTGGTAGAGCATCCCACACAAACGAATGCTCCACATGAGGGTTTCACATGCCACCAACTCCACATTCTCAGGCAACTTCAGCGCCACAGCCGTTTTCAGATAGCCCTCAATGCAAAGACTTTAGACGCAAATATTCGGTGTGAGAGCTTATTCAATCAAGGAAACACAGCATGTTGGTGAAGGGCATATTGAAGAAGGATCAGCCGAGTGGTTCTTGTGGGAGAACAACTCCATTTGGCTCACTAACTTCACACACCATCAGGCTTCCAAGCAGCTCTCAAGGAAACTCAGTTTTCACACTCTATGCTTAGTGCCCTTTGAGTGCCTAGGACTGAAATGAAGTTTGGTGAGCATCCCACACAAACGAATGCTCCACATGCGGGTTTCACATGCCACCAACTCCACATTCTCAGGGCAACTTCAGCGCCACAGCCGTTTTCAGATAGCCCTCAATGCAAAGGCTCTAGACGCAAATATTGGTGTGAGAGCTAATTCAATCAAGGAAACACTGCATGTTGGTGAAGGGCATATTGAAGAAGGATCAGCCGAGTGGTTCTTGTGGGAGAACAACTCCATTTGGCTCACTAACTTCACACACCATCAGGCTTCCAAGCAGCTCTCAAGGAAACTCAGTTTTCACACTCTATGCTTAGTGCCCTTTGAGTGCCTAGGACTGAAATGAACCTGGTAGAACATCCCACACAAACGAATGCTCCACATGCGGGTTTCACATGCCACCAACTCCACATTCTCAGGCAACTTCAGCGCCACAGCCCGTTTTCAGATAGCCCTCAATGCAAAGGCTCTAGACGCAAATATTGGTGTGAGAGCTAATTCAATCAAGGAAACACTGCATGTTGGTGAAGGGCATATTGAAGAAGGATCAGCCGAGTGGTTCTTGTGGGAGAACAACTCCATTTGGCTCACTAACTTCACACACCATCAGGCTTCCAAGCAGCTCTCAAGGAAACTCAGTTTTCACACTCTATGCTTAGTGCCCTTTGAGTGCATTATCTAGGAATGAACCTGGTAGAGCATCCCACACAAACGAATGCTCCACATGAGGGTTTTCACATGCCACCAACTCCACATTCTCAGGCAACTTCAGCGCCACAGCCGTTTTCAGATAGCCCTCAATGCAAAGGCTCTAGACGCAAATACTGGTGTGAGAGCTAATTCAATCAAGGAAACACTGCATGTTGGTGAAGGGCATATTGAAGAAGGATCAGCCGAGTGGTTCTTGTGGGAGAACAACTCCATTTGGCTCACTAACTTCACACACCATCAGGCTTCCAAGCAGCTCTCAAGGAAACTCAGTTTTCACACTCTATGCTTAGTGCCCTTTGAGTGCCTAGGAACTGAAATGAAGCTTGGTGAGCATCCCACACAAACGAATGCTCCACATGCGGGTTTCACATGCCACCAACTCCACATTCTCAGGCAACTTCAGCGTCACAGCCGTTTTCAGATAGTCCTCAATGCAAAGGGTTTAGACGCAAATATTTGTGTGAGAGCTAATTCAATCAAGGAAACACTGCATGTTGGTGAAGGGCATATTGGAGAAGGATCAGCCGAGTGGTTCTTGTGGGAGAACAACCCCCAGTTGGCTCACTAACTTCACACACCATCAGGCTTCCAAGCAGCTCTCAAGGAAACTCAGTTTTCACACTCTATGCTTAGTGCCCTTTGAGTGCATTATCTAGGAATGAACCTGGTAGAGCATCCCACACAAACGAATGCTCCACATGAGGGTTTCACATGCCACCAACTCCACATTCTCAGGCAACTTCAGCCGCCACAGCCGTTTTCAGATAGCCCTCAATGCAAAGACTTTAGACGCAAATATTGGTGTGAGAGCTTATTCAATCAAGGAAACACAGCATGTTGGTGAAGGGCATATTGAAGAAGGATCAGCCGAGTGGTTCTTGTGGGAGAACAACTCCATTTGGCTCACTAACTTCACACACCATCAGGCTTCCAAGCAGCTCTCAAGGAAACTCAGTTTTCACACTCTATGCTTAGTGCCCTTTGAGTGCCTAGGACTGAAATGAACCTGGTAGAACATCCCACACAAACGAATGCTCCACATGCGGGTTTCACATGCCACCAACTCCACATTCTCAGGCAACTTCAGCGCCACAGCCGTTTTCAGATAGCCCTCAATGCAAAAGGCTCTAGACGCAAATATTGGTGTGAGAGCTAATTCAATCAAGGAAACACTGCATGTTGGTGAAGGGCATATTGAAGAAGGATCAGCCGAGTGGTTCTTGTGGGAGAACAACTCCAGTTGGCTCACTAACTTCACACACCATCAGGCTTCCATGCAGCTCTCAAGGAAACTCAGTTTTCACACTCTGTGCTTAGTGCCCTTTGAGTGCATTATCTAGTAATGAACCTGGTAGAGCATCCCACACAAACGAATAGCTCAACATGCGGGTTTCACATGCCACCAACTCCACATTCTCAGGCAACTTCAGCGCCACAGCCGTTTTCAGATAGCCCTCAATGCAAAGACTTTAGACGCAAATATTGGTGTGAGAGCTAATTCAATCAAGGAAACACTGCATGTTGGTGAAGGGCATATTGAAGAAGGATCAGCCGAGTGGTTCTTGTGGGAGAACAACTCCATTTGGCTCACTAACTTCACACACCATCAGGCTTCCAAGCAGCTCTCAAGGAAACTCAGTTTTCACACTCTATGA